>NC_056749.1:533610476-533697976 GCF_019279795.1 Protopterus annectens | reverse complement strand
TGGTGAAGTGTCATACTTGCAGATTGTAATATATTTAGCTTGTCTTGGCGAGTATGGTGATTGTTATTAATAGAAGAAAAGTAATTCCAGTAGCTATCAGAATAAACATTTAAATCAGATTTAATTGCTTTATATATGTGTGATAATGTGTTTTAATAGGAGATTTGTGTTGTATGGATAACATCAAATAATACAATAGTTTAGGTATTGACTTTTTTTGTTATTGTGGACATTGATTAAAGTTTATTTAAAAGATAAGGTCTACTTTCTTGTAGGTCTAACCATAACAGAGTATCAGTTTCAAATTCAACCTTGAAACAGACTATTGATTTCAAATCATATCATTTACCATCATCTGATACCAATATAATAAATGTTTTTGCTTGAATAATGACATTTTTCTGTAATCAGATGAGAATATAACTCATTGAGTGTAAGATATGGGGAAAAGGAGAAACAACAACTCCTTATATATATATATATATATCTATATATCTGTATATGCATACATGTATATATATATATATATATATATATATATATATATATATATATATATATATTGAATTTGAAATATAATTTCTAAAAGCTTTTTAAAAGAAGAATCATATAGTTAGATTTATAAGTGTGGCAAGAATAAGTAGAAAAAGAATCTTTTATTTTCAAAATAAATGACTTGTTCACTAATGTTAATTTTTGAGAATTAATATTACTATTTATATCACCTGACAATATTTCTAATATTTTTTCCAGTCTGCAGTGTATTCAACATCTCTATAAAAAGGGATATAGTCTTAATCACTGATGAAATTGAATAAAATTCCAGGTTGGGTAAACCTGTACCTCCATTAATCCAGTTTCTCATATGATAGGTTAGTGCAATTCTAGACTTATTTTGGAACCACAAGAATTTTTGAATCATTGAGTTGAATTTCTTGATTATTGATTTTGGAAGGGGTAAAGAAATTGATTGTATAATGTAAAGTATTGTAGGGAGTAAAATAATTTTTATGATTGAGAGTTTTTCTTCCATATTAAAGGAAATGTTTTTCCATTTATTTATAAGATTTTCAATTGCATATAAACTATTATTATAATTTATTTGAATAATATCTTTAATATTATTAGTTATTACTATACCTAAATATATTGTCTGTTCAGATTGTACTAAGTATTCTGTATATTTATTGTGTAGTGTAAACTTATTTGGACCAATTAAAAGATTTTGAGTATTTTTATTATTATTATTATTATTATTATTATTATTATTATTATTATTATTATTATTAAATGTTAGTCCAGATTTCATTTGAAAATCTTCCATATTTCTAAAGATTGCAGATATAGATGAGTTATTACCCCCTAAGGTTATAAGTATGTCATCCACAAACATTTGTAATTTGGAAGACACATTAGAAATCAATTTGAAGCCTTCAGTGTCTTTATCCATTCTAATTAAGTTTGCTCATGTTTCCATTATTAATGTGAAAAGTAAAGGAGATAAAGGGCATCCTTGTTTAGTTGCTTTAATTATTGGTATATTTTGAGAAATACTAGTACCAATTTTAATGTAGGCTTGACTGTCTTTGTATAGATGTGTAATAATATTTATAAAAGTATTAGAAAAATTTAGTTCCCCCAATAGTATAAATAAATAATCCCAATTAACTGAGTCAAAAGCACAAATTATATCATGTCTAATTAGTGTTAGGCTTCTGTTTAAGATTTTAACAGATTCAGTCAAGGTTATAGTTCTTTTTATATTACCATACATATTTCTCTTTGTTATAAAACCTATCTGGTCTTCATCCACTAATATTGGAAGAAAAATGTTAAGCCTATTTGCATATATGGACATGGGCATTTTATAATCAGTATTTAATAAAGAGATTGGTCTAGAGGAAGAACATTTGGTGGGGTCTTTATTAGGTTTCAATTTGGATAATATAAAGGTATATTTCCATGAAGGTGGAATTATATTTTTGTTTTGAGAAATGTTAAAGACTTTATGAAGTAATTTTAATGCATTATTAGGCAAAATGTTATACATTTCTAGAATAATCCCATCATTAAAGGGCATTTTGTTTTGTTTTAGTTTGGTAATTTGAGATTGAAGGTCCTTAAAGGATATAGGTTTATCTATAATAGCAGGTTGTTCTTCTGAGAGTCTGTTTTAGTACATTTATTAATGAAGGTTTTAATCTTTTCTTTAGAGTCATTTATCCTAGGTTTCTGATTGACATTAAGGAAACGTTTTTTAAATTCTATTAGAATATTCTGTAAATCAGAAACCATTTTCTCTTTTTTGGGGAGAATATCTCATTAATATGATTAAGCTTGCTTAGTCTCTTAGTTTTCTTAGCTAGTATATTTAAAGATCTAGGGTTAGTGGAAAAGTTTATAAATTTAAATACATCTAAGCTGATCATATTTTTATGGTTTAAAATCTCTAGATAGTTATTATTCAATGAGATGATTTCCTTTTCTTTACCATTTTTATCTTTTCTCCCTTAATAAGTTTTAAATTATCCAATTTGAGTTGTATGTCTTTTAATTCTTTATCCCAAGTTTTTTTTGTTATACCCATTAATGATTTTCCCGTACAGATAAGCTTGTAAAGCATCCCAAATGTATATCTCTGAAATGTCATTTGTAGTGCTAAGGTTATAAAATGCTGAATTTCTAAAGAGATGAATTCCTTGAAATCTTTTAATTTTGTAATATAGGCAGGTATTCTCTTAATTTGAATATTATAATTTGTGTTGATTATTAACTCCAAAATTATAGAATTATGATCTGATAAGGGACATGAAGTGACCTTTGTGTTAGTTAGACTATTAGTCAGATCATTAGAAATTAATACTCTATCTATTCTTGAATATGTATTACGTCTATGAGAGTAAAAGGTAAAAAATAAAGAGTTTAGTTCTGAGTGACTCCACTTTTTAATGGAGCTCTGCTAATGTTATCACTGCTCCTACAGCATCATCTAGCAGATATTGTATGCTCTTAGCACATGCAGGATCTCATATGTGGTTTGCCACTCAAGTGTGTACACCATAGATGAAGGAAGGTGCATTTCTAGGAAATATTCAAAACTTAGCAGCACCTTTTAGGGAACGTTTATTTGAAATTAGTGCTTTAAGAGAAACATTATCACCAGTACGTAATATCAGTTCTACTTCGGCAGGTCACCTCAAAATCTACCACCCCCTGGCATCAATTGTTTGCTCCTGAAATACTAAAAACTACTTATTAAATAACCAAATCACATCAAAGACATGTCATGTTTTTGCAGTTAGGCTTGCTCTGCTACCTTTCATGTAGGGGACTTTACCCCCAAACTGAGCTTACTTATATGTACTAACTGTAGTCATACAAAAGTAAGGAAGAATGAAACACCTACAAGGTTAAACACAGCTGTTGCACAAAATATGGCCTCATTGTTTGATTCACTTAATAGGAAGTATAAGCAGTGTGAAAGGCAGTATGGGAGAAATGGGTTTTGGAAGTTAATGTTGACAAGTCAGATGCTGGTCACTTGTTAGGTGGCAGTAAAAGGAACATATGTTGTCTCACCGTCTGTCAAAGCTTTTTGGTTTCATCTAATTTGCATCAGTATACTTCTTAAGAGCACAACTAAAAAAATGGTTTATGTTTTTGCTTTATGTTAGTTTACATAAGCACTCTGTTTGACATTAGTGCTTTGATTTCAGTTATGTTCTGAGAAGGACTGACTCTGCGTCCTCTCATCATGCATTTCTGGCCAGCAAAGGCCACCCTAGGTTTCTATTTCTGCACACCAATTTCTGTCAGATAGGACTTTGAGCAAGGAAGACGTATTTAGTCATTGTTTTGTTATCTGTCATTTGTCCAGGGGTACAGTTAATTTGACATCTTACTCATTATCACAGTTAGTATGATGTGTTTCATTTCATAGTTACTGTTTTTATATTTCTTAATAAAAATTTGTATTTTTTCTCTTAGTGTTATCAGGACTTGTGTTAAGAGAAGATGTTGAAGGTAAGCAAGACTGTTCTTTATTCATCTGTTTTAATTATTTTTGTTTAGTTTGTGCTTAGTGTAGTCATGACTTAATATATTTATAAATGCTAACATAATGATTTTCAGTAGACTTGTATCATACTGATTCCATGTATTTATGATTGTAAGTGGCCACCAAAAGAAACATCACATATGCAATGAGCTCTCTGAGTGACTTCCTTTTCAGGACTTTTCTCAAAAGATTTCTGGGCAAACATCTTTAGGATTTCTTCATCCTGAAAAGCTATTGACATATAATACAATAAGGGAATGCTAGCTTGCTCCAGAATCAAAAACTTGCAATCCTTTGGAATGAAATGCCAAGAACCACGTCACCAATGTGACAACGTTGACAAAGGCCAACTTTACGCTACTCAAGTCAGAAGTGACAAATTTCATGACACACATGCAGACGGGAACTGAAAGTTCGACTGCCGAATCCTACACTAAAGCACTGTACGAGCACATCCACTCATGCATGAATCGTGCCATCCCAAATAGAACCAAGATGCTCTCCTCCAAAAAAGGGAAGCCAATCTGATGATCCCTTGTCATAAACAAACTATACAACAGAAGGAAGAAACTGTTGCAGAAAAGAGGAAAATCCCAGTTTGCAGTAAACTCCCTTACCAGCCTCAGTAAGAAGCTGAGACCCCCTCATAAAATCCTGCAAAGATAGTTACGAAAATAAAATTGCCATGATACAAAAGACAGTCACAAGGCATTCTATAGCTATGTCAAGAATCTAAATGGCAATGCTCAGATCTGTTCTGAGCTACAACAGAATGGCATTAAATATATTGATCCCAAGGACATTACCAATATCCTGGCAGATCGATTCAGTGCCAACATCACCCACCTCTCACCCCCTGAAGGGCCCATCTCAATACAGAAAGATTGCCAAATTCTGGTAATCATGGCCACACAGGTAAAAACTGCACTCTCCAAAGCTAAGACTACATCATCCATGGGACCAGATGACATCCCGGGCTGTGTACTACATGAACTACAAAATAAACTGGCACCTCACCTAAGTATCATGTTTAATCATAGCCTCACCTCAGGCTTCGTGCCCACTGAGTGATACACAGCTACAGTTATCCCACTCCACAAGGGGGGGGGGTCCACCTTGGATCCTGGGAACTACTGTCCCATCAGTCTGACAAGCCTGATCTGCAAGGCCATAGAATGTATTATCATGGAACTTGTAAACAAAGACATTGGCAACCTTCAAACACTGGACCCCACCCAGTTTGGGTTCATGAAGGGCTGATAGTGTTTCCTGAACCTGATTTACTTCTTCAAATCAGTCTCCAGAGCCATGGACGAGGGTAAGGCAGTCCACACAGCCTATCTGGACCTCACCAAGGCCTTCGACACCATCTGCCACTTTGGAATCATAGACAAACTTACTAAGCTGGACATAAATCCCTACATCACTCGATGGGTTGCCAACTGGCTTACTATCAGAACTCACACTGTAAAAGTAGCTGGCTCCAAATCCAGCTCCAGACAAATGGAGTAACTCAGGGTTCAGTCCTGGGACCGCTCTTGTTTGGTGTCTACTTCACTGAAGTACAGGCCGACACTGAGGGACTCTGGCTAACAAAGTTCGCAGATGACTGCAAACTGGGAGCCATTATTGAATCCCCAAATGATGTGGATATTCTACAAAAGGGCCTTACAGAAACAGATGCTTGGTGCCAGAGCCATGGGCTCAAGCTCAATGCCAAGAAGTGTATAGTTATCCCCTTTGGGAAAAAACATGTACCCATGAATTACCACATAGGTGGCAGTACACTAAACACTGAAAGTGTGATAAGAGACTTAGGAGCACAGGTGGACAGTGGTCTCACCTTCGATAACCACATCACCACAACAGTCAGGAAATCCTTCTATGTGGCACACCTCATCACTAAAGGGTTTTCATCCAGAAAAAAGGAGGTCATTGTCCCATTGTACTCATCCCTCATTAGACCCATCATAGAGTACAACGCTGTGTTTGGTATGTACCTCACAAGACGTGCAACAACTGGAAAGGCTGCAGAAACACCTCACTAAAAGAATAACAGGCCTAAAGCAGATGCAATATGCTGACCGATTAAAAATCTCCAGCTATACTCTGTCGCATATTGTCTACTTAGAGGCGATCTCTGCTTAACATACAAGGCCATGTCAAACTCAGAGCTGTTGGACATACTACACTTAAAGAAATCCCAATCCATCAGAGCCACATGCACCAGGGACCTACACCTTGTCATCACAATGAACAAAACATGCTGGAGGGATAGGTTGCTGGCCAAGAGACTCCCCATACTCTGGAATAGACTGCCCATACATGTCAAGCAGAGCGCCTCCTTGGCCCTCTTCAAAAGGAACCTTGACGACTGGATGGGAGATAGGAAATTTACCCTAGGGATCATGTCAGTCGCCCTGCTAGACAGGAGTGCAGGGAAGTAAATATTGTGGGAAGAAATAGCCAGGGAATTGTTATGGCTAGGCTTGCATAGGCCCTAGGGCCAATGGCCTAGTACCAACCTATGAACCATTCCAATCCTATTTTCTCTCAGTATGTACACCATTACCAAATGAAATACTTTGCTATTACTTCTTCTTATTCATAGTTTTTCAAGCTGATGGTGTTAACACAAAGCAATAGATATGGAATATAATATTTATTATATACAGCAACAAAATGGAAAAAAATAGTTGTGCAGGAACAACTGCTCTTGATATTGGCATACAAATTACTAAAGTAGGCCGGTGTCACAACATCTTATGTAAGATCCATGTCAAAGATCACTTTACAGTCATTAAAAATAAGAAAACAGGCTTTAAGCACAG
Source organism: Protopterus annectens (assembly GCF_019279795.1). Lineage (NCBI taxonomy): Eukaryota > Metazoa > Chordata > Ceratodontiformes > Protopteridae > Protopterus > Protopterus annectens. The sequence continues at coordinate 533,691,088 of NC_056749.1, read as the reverse complement.
TTTATTCAATTAAAATGAGAGATGAATGCTTTTGCCCTTGTCAGAGCTTCATCAGATCTAAGTTGTACATAGCAGTAACAAGTAATACATACTTTCCTATTTTCCATATAAAAAGGCATGTAAAGTACAATGAAGGCTTTACTCCAAGAGCACTTAAACAGATCACATTCAATGGCAGTGATTGGAACAGTAGTACATTCAAAGTTTGCATCTTTGTTGTGATTTCTGCTGTTAACTCCTTTATCTAAGTAAAAAGAAAGTCACTTTATATCTGACTATTAATCAGTGTGCTAGATATAATGTCAAATAACAATGTAGGCATCAGGTTATGCATCTTTATTACATTAATATAGTATATAATTAAACAGATGGCAGTGAAAATATACTCTTTGCAAAATGTTGTGATGGGAGAGGGGCGAGGACTGATGGTTAACAGAATTCAAAACAGAAATCTACTGCTAAGGGCAGAGGTGCAATTAGAATTTAGCAACTGTGTGTGAGTCTAGGAAGTCTCAAAGACCTAGGAAAGTAAAATGCCATTACGGGTAATATTAGTAAGCTAAAAGGAAAAAAAAGTGTGAAGATAATGTGTATGTGTGTATGAAGATTCATAGGCTCAGAAAACATAAGGGAGGGGAGGGGAAGGCTCAGAGATAGGCCACACATAAGGACAAAGGCACACCAAACCAAACTCTCTCTGTATATATATATATATATATATATATATATATATATATATATATATAGACATACATATACATATACATATATAGATACATGCATAAAAATGGTGACTGTATATGTGGTTGTGTTAAGTAAATAATGGTTCCATCTAAGGTTATGCTCATGCAAAATTATTGTTTTAAAATCCTTTTGCCTGTTTCTGTTAATAAAGTGAAGTGCTTCCCCATATCCCACAATGCTGGCATGTACCACTGTGTTAGCTCACACTATTGATCAGACACATCTTAATATGAACAATTCAAATTGACCTTAAATTAATCCTCAGATACCAAATAAAAGTAAAAGAGTTGCAATGGAAGTAAAAGTAAAAATCAAAAATCTAACTTAAACTTTGTATACAAAATTAAATAAACAATTGAACATCTATTATTAAAGATAAATAAATGAAAATTAAAATCAAGCATAGACATGAAATAGTATAGCTGTAAAACAAACCAAAAAACATTACTTTTATTACTGTGTTTTAGTAAAAGTTGGTATGTTCCAGTTTCTGTAACTCGAGTATGCTGTTAATGGAGCATGTCCAATTGAGTATGGATTCCAGTAAGCTTTAAGTCAAATCTGCCATTCTATTTCTTTTTTCTCTAGCTTTGTATTCATATTTCCTTATAATGGGCTTGATTTGAGTCTCTCAATGACATGAAAACCAAACTTTTCTTACTTCTTGCAGACCTGAGTGTGTCTAGAGAGGTGTTCGGCCACACTTATTTTGAGAGGGTTAATTGTTTTTCTTATGTAGAATGTTTAACATTATGAGCTGCTTGCCTAGTATACCAAACATTATTAATGCAGTTACATCTGTCAGTGCAGGCATACTTCTTTTTCAAGTTTGAACATATAAAATTATTTTGTATTGTTTTGGGTCATGAATGCACAGCATCTGCAGTCTGGGGATTGCAAGGAAAGGTTCCGACCTGTAGCTCTCTGGATGCATTAATTTCTTTTTCATTTTCTACCCAACTTCTAATATTTATACATTTTTGATATATAAAGGATGGTTGAGGGTCCAGAACCTGACTGATAGATTGGTTCCCCCGTATGATGCTCAGGATCTCATGCTATCCGTGTCATTATTCATCACGGATGGATGGGTCTTGGATCTGACTTCGGATCCAAGCTGGCAACTAATGGACAGATCCAGAGCTCAAGCTCCTTCCCTTCATATAATCCTCTACTGAACTCTAACCCTCAGATCTCATTTGCCATTGAACATGTTGGATACATCCGAACTTGAGTGCCTTCTCAGCTAGAAAAGTTCTTATTTTTCTTGCCTTTTTCAACCTCTTTTTGTATTTTAGGGTATCTAAATTAGTTAACCTCCCCTCCCATAGCTTAGAGTTAACTGTTTCCTATACTCTTGTCATGGTAGTCCTCTTCCATCCCTTCATCCCTTTTTTCCTTTTCTTCTCTGTCTTTTTCTTGTGTGAGTGAGTGTTGACTATGGCTGAGAAACCTTCCAGTTTCAAGCAATGCTCTTCATGTGGTCGGAAGATGCCTTATTTCTACTCACATGAGGAGTGTCTTTACTGTTTAGGAGAGGCCCACCTGTAGGTTGAATGCGACATTTAGGCCAACAGTGTCAGGTATACCTCCCTTCTCGACTCCGTCAGGCTCCATGGCTGGCTGTGTTCCTTGACCCTCAGAACAAGCTCTGCCTCATCCCTGTGAGGCTGTCTGTGTTCTCTGGGGGATGGGTTTGGGTCCTGAGTTTTTGGACCATTCCCTTCCCCCTGGGGGCTTCGGCACTCAACAGTGGGCTTCAGTGCTATATCAGGGTCCCTTCCCCCTTCCTGGGTGGCTCCAGCCATGGGAGAGGAGAGGGGGGCTTCATCCAGCTTGTCGGCCTTCTGGGTGGTAGAGAGGATCTTTTTCAGCTTGGCAGTCACCTCTCCTTTGTCTCTAGGTGCTCCACAGCTTTTCTGGACTTTGAGTGGTGAGGCTTCATTATCCTTCCAGAGTCAGCCCTCCCAAGAGTGCCTTCAGATGGGGACTGCCCCACTCTGGGTCTCTGTCTCTTCCGAGTCCTCCCCAGAACCTACTGTGCTGGGAACCCCCTTGGAAGAGAACATGTATGAGGAGACACCGGGACTCCCCCAGAGAGTCTCTCACAGAGGACATGGATTTCAAGGAGGGAGACAGGTCCCCAGACTTCCTTCTGAGGAAGTGTCCTTTGGGGACATCCTCGAAATTCTCAAGCAAAGAGGCGGTTTGTCTTCCCCCACCCTGTCTTCAGAGGAATCTGTCTTCCTGAAGACCTTCATGATAGGCCCATCTTCTACTTGGGGGTCCCCCCCCCTTCTGACGAGCTCATAGAACTCATCGCCGACAAGGCTTGGAAGGGGCTGGACACAGTGGAACCAGTCCCTAAAAAGGTCAACAAATTCTCTCAAAGATAAGACCATTGGATAAGGGCATCCCATTTGATGCCATCATGGTGGCTGCAGCTACTAAGAAGGAGCTGACTGAACAGAGCTCCACAGTCCACCCCCACCAAACAGAGATTCTTGGGCAATTTACTGCTTTGCAAAGCATGTGTTCACCTCAGCTATGTTCAGACTGAAAGCAACCAACTACATGGCACATTTTACCCAGCTTCAGAGGGATTTGGTGTCAGAACTCACCACTTCCCTTACAGAGCTGCTGCCTCTGGAGAGTCTTAAATTGGTCTCTCCTAAGCTGTCTACTCTGACTTCCCTGGCTAATGCTTCAATGAAAAATTCCACAAAAAAGACCTGGAGTAGTCGAAGAGATTAACCAGACAAGTTGCACCAAAAGTAGGTTAAATTTATTGGTTGAAGCGCTTTTCGTCTGCACAATATGCAAACTTCTTCAGATACAACATTAAAATTCTTACTACACCTATAAAAAGGTTCAGGTAGATTAAATTACCCAATCAAATAAGACAAACAGGTAAAGCAATCATTTAAAATTTTCATTTAAAGCAGACAACTCCACCTTCTTAAAGACATAAGAATATTATTTTAGCTTCCTCATTCAAATAGTCTAGCGCAAACAGTGGCATATAATTTTGTAGCTCACTGTATATTGTGTGCAAGCTCAATGAGTTAGTTCATCTCACAAAGACAAACTTTCTACACTCTAAAACATGTATAAAATAAAAATAAAAGTAAGAAAAGAAAAATGAGTAAAACTTACAAATCTACTAACAATGTTCAATGTAATACCAGTAAAAATAGTATTAATGAATATACTACTGATGTTAAGCTCACAACAGTTTCATCTCTGTAAGCTTTTCAGTTTAAGAATACTACTTATTGAGCACGATTCATTTAAACCTGGGAAAATATAAGCATTTAACCTAATTTGCCATTTAAGTTCTAGTTCTTCTAAAAGTAATGGTAATGGGGCTCCCCTTTTGTCTTGGTGGATTTGATCAATTACCAAGAATTTGAAACTGTGTTCCCTATACTTGGATATATGCTTAGCAAGTGCATTATCCTGTTTTTTCTTGCTTATAGCATATTGATGTTCATAGATTCTTTCCCTGAGTTTCCGCTCCGGCTTCCCTACATAAAAAGTGGAACATCTTTGGCACTTAGCCAAATAAACAACCATTTTAGAATTACAGTTCAATCTACATCTTAACTTCTATTCTATACTCTGCACCACAAACCTATTGCTCTCTGCTATGTGTCTGCATTGATTACAATTTTGGCATTTATACATCCCCACTGTTTTCGAATAGGTGATACAAGGTTGTTCTAAGAGTGATTTCAAATTTTTACCCTTCCTAAATGTTACATTAGGATGGTCACCCATCTTAGTAAAAATGGTGGGGTTGCTTTCAAATAGACCCCAATTCTTACAGATAATATCTATGCAGTTATAACTGTGCATGTTGTATGTTAAAATGAACCTTGGTCCTGAGTTTTTTGATGTACTTGACAGACGTACCATTTCGGCCACCTGTGTAACATCTGTGGTAATTATCTGTTCTAACTGTATCGATTTAGTACCCAATATAGGTTTATATACACCATTCAACCTTTTATTCCTCACTTCACTGATTAGATCATCTATTAGGTTTGTAGGGTACCCTCTATGGACAAACATGCTCTTTAATAATTTGCACTCCTCATAGAAGTCTTCTTCCTGGCTCACGATACGAGCCGCTCTAACTAACTGTCCCTTAAATACTGACCGTTTTTGGTAGTTTGGGTGACAGCTTGTGAAGTGCAAAAAAGAGTTGGAGTATGTGTTTTTCCTATGAATACAGGCCACATAGCTATTCATCTCATTATTCTTAGACAACCAGATATCAAGGTAAGCTATAGCTTCGTTACTGTATGTAGAAGTGAACCGTAGAAATTGAGTTGAAGCATATTGCTTATCATGGCGTCATCTTTAAGTAAAATAAAGATATTGTCTAAATAATGTGTATAGAACACTATGTGCTTCATGAGAGTGGGGTTTTTAAAAACATGCTCTTTTTTCCCAGTGGGCCATTACCAAATTGGCTATACTGGCCCCACAAGGGGAACCCATGGCGACACCAACTTTCTGTAAATGGAAGTTGTTGCCGAGCATAAAGAAGTTGTTATACAAAATTATTTCAAGTAACTCTATCACGAGATATATTTTTCTATCCGTACACCATTTTCCTTTAGCACAAAGCTCACCCATTCAATTCCTGTATCTTGGGGTATACACGTATACAAATCCTTCACATCTACTGTGAGGAAGTTGTTACTGATATCAAATTCTAACTTATCTATCTTCTCTAGGAATGACCATGAATCTTTACAAATTCGCTGTTCATATGACAGGTATTTTTGCAAAATAGAGTTCACAATTTAGCACAAGGGTAGGTAGGAGAACCACGACCATCCACTAAGGGTCTCATGGGAGGACTAATCATGTCCTTATGAATCTTAGGTATACTGAACAAATACGGGAACCTAGGATGTGTAATAGTCATGTAATTAAAAAAATTTTGTTGAAGTCTACCCTCAATAAACATGTCCTCTGTACTATTCTTAATAATGGTGTATTCTCTATTAACTTCTGATCTTGAACTCAATTCATATGAAGGGTTATCCAATAACTTCACCATGCATTCATAGTAGTCTATGCTATCAAAGACTACCAGACCGCCACCTTTATCTGGTTTACAGATGCGTATATCATGTGTTTTGATGTAATTAAGGTGTTCACGCTCTGTTCTGCTACTGTAATCATTATTGTAACTATTATAGGAATATTTGAATCTCTGTCTTATATCCAATTCACATATTTGCACAAAAATATGCACCAATGGGTGCAAAGGAGGATTATACGTGCTAGGAACTCTAAATGGGTCAATATCGGTTTCATCTATGTTACCCCCCCCATCATCAAATTAAAATTCAGTTTCCGTGTAAAAACCTTGACATCTATTATTGCTTTCACTAGATCAAACTTCTGTTTGGGGACATATGTATAGCCTTTTGATAAAAAATCTGCTATATCTGTAGTAATTGTCACAGAAGAAAAATTATAAACATTAAAATCACCTATGGAGTTAGTAATAATGACAGGTTTTACATCAATAGGTGCTAGTGGAATATTGTCTTCCCTATTATGTGCAGCAGAATTGTCATTTAGTTCATTCAAACTCAAGTCCAAAATGCTATTTTCAGTGTGAAAACAAAATTCAACCAGTCCTGAGTCTATACTGTTAATTTCAAATCAAGTGTTAGTTATGTCCTGCGTTTCTTGGACCTCTGTTTGTTCACTTTGTTTGAGTAAAAACTGTTTTGTTGTTTGGGTTTGGCCCCAGATCGGTCGGTATCCCAAAAATTTTGATTCTGTTGCCCAACATTACCCTGTTGTTGATTGCGATTTTGCAATCTTTCACTCCTCCTGACGTCTGTCATTATATGCCACTGTTTGCACTAGACTGAATGAGGAAGCTAAAATAATGTTCTTATGTCTTTAAGAAGGTGGAGTTGTCTGTTTTAAATGATTGTTGTATTTGATTGTCTTATTTGATTGGGTAATTTAATCTACCTGAACCTTTTTATAGATGTGGTAAGAATTTTAATGGTGTATCTGAAGAAGTCTGCATATTGTGCAGACGAAAAGCGCTTCAACCAATAAATTTAAACTACTTCTGGATCTCATTTCCATCCCTGGAGGCTTCTGTTTCCCAGTCTCGGGACTCTTCATTTAACTTCATAGTTTGTCCAGTTCCAGTAATCCTTTCACAGTCCAGGCTTCCTTCCCTAGTAAGGAACATTATTTTGACCTCTCAAAAGCCAACTACTAAGAAGGTGTATTCCAGTAAATGGAAAAGGTTTTCTGTTTAGGCTAGACAGCGTAATTTGGATCCCTTTTTGGACCTGATTCCTGATATTTTACTCTTTTTGTCTTCTCTTTTTCAGGATGGGGCAAGTTTTTCTACTATCAAGCTTCAGTTAGTGGCCATTTCTAACTTCCAGATGAACGAGGAGTCTACTTTCTCTTCTAAACTGTGCAAAGCCTTTCTTAAATAAGTTTTTCTCCATAGACTGCCTATTAAAGATCCTTCCCCACCATGGGATTTGATCTTGGTGCTGCAGTCTTTTACATAAAAACTCTTTGAAGCAGCTGCTTCTTGTGATATCAAGTTCCTATCTTGGAAAATGGTGTTTTTAGTTACCATTACTTCTGCCAAGAGAGTGTCAGAGCTGCAGGCTCTAAGCATTAAACCTCCATTTATTGTCTTCCACAAAGACAGGGTGTTCTTCAGGACAAATCCTTCATTTATTCTGAAAGTGGCCTTGGAAGCTAACCTCAATCAATCAATACAACTCCCAGTTTTCTTCCCTAGTTACTGTAGCAAAGGAGAATACATGTTGCATTATTCTGATGCTCATAAGCAATTATGTTTCTATCTGAAAAGGACTGAAACATTTTGGAAGTCAGACCAGCTCTTCTTGGCCCTTTCTCAAAACAGAAAGGGTCTGGCAGTTATTAAAGTGAATATTTCCAGATGGATTGCTAGTTGCATTTCCTTTATTTTTGATAACAAGCATGTGGAGTTATCCAGACCAGTTAATCTACTAGGTTTGTGGCTATGTCATTGTCCTTCTTAGATAAACTTTCCTTGGATGTGATTTGTGCTGCTGGTACTTGAGCTAATCCCCACACATTTGTTTCACACTATAAATTGGATTTTGTATCTAGGAACAGAGTTTCTTTGGTCCTCTATGCCCCAGCATATCCTTCCTTGAGGCCACCCAGGGCTCATAGTAGCTGGGGATTCTGACCCATCGGTGATGAATAATGACACATATAGCATCAGATAAAGAGTTATGTACTTACCATAACTTGGAATCTGTGCTATCCAGTGTCATCATTCATCACATTTGCTCCCTCCTTCCCCCTGCCTTCTGGGGATCTGGTAGAGCTGGGATGGTTCCAGTTTGGGATAGTTTGTTTTTCCTATGCAGAATTTTCTGCACTCCTGTTTGTTCAGTAAACTTGATCTGAGGGTTAAAGGTCCGCAGGGGATTATGAGACGGGGAGGAACTTGAGCTCTGGATCTGTCCATTAGTTGCCAACTCAGATACGAGGTCAGATCCAAGATCCATCCATCCTTGATGAATAATGACATTGGATAGCACAGATTTCAAGTTATAGTAAGTACATAACTCTTTTTTAAGACCATTTTTCTTTTTATTACATGTGAATCCATGGAATAAGTTAGGATCATGCTTCTATTTGTCATTTCCATCATTGATACTGGGTTGCATGACATTTAAAGGTTTTCTTCTGGGGGGTGGGGTTCAGCAGAGCTGGATCATTATTTTGTTTGAGGAGTTTTATGGGTCCCAGAATGTTGGCCACCAAATTCTCATTATATCCTCTTTCCAGAAAATCTTGCTGTGCTTGATCTAAGTTAGTGAGAAATTAGTCCATCCCCCAAGAGGCTTTGACTGTTCTCATTCCTTTTTAGTGCATGACATTTTTCTTAGTGATTTTGGGGTACATGGTGTTAGCATGCAGTAATAGATTCACTCATGTAGGCTTTCTGTAAAGGTCATTTTTGAGCTTCTCCTCATTTCTATCATTATAGATGGTTATATCCAGGAATTCCACCTTATCATAACTAAAGTGTGAAAAGTCTTTGGTGTTTTTGATGTAGAATAAGAAGCTGTGCAGCTTGTCCAGGGAGCCTTTCTATGTGATAAAGATTTAATCGGTAAAATGATTGTAGCAATTCATACATTGCTAGAATTCTGAGGAAAAGATGGTGTTCTGTTCCCATATGGCCAAGACTATAAAGTCTAGGCTTGGGGCCATAGTAGCTACCAGAGTTATCCCCCTTGTTTGTTTGCACCATTTTTGATTGAAGGGTGTAAAAGGAAAAACTTCAAAGATCAATGCACGTTAGGTTCAAGCAAGGCACCCTTTATTACTTGCAGCAAGGAGACAAAGCATGTAGGTACAAGATATGTCTAACTTTCTGGTGATCAGTATGTTATTCGTATACAGTTCTCTCCATGTCACACAGAAAATGTTACTAATCTACTGCTGACGTAGTTGGACACAGTTTTCTGTATGTTACACAGAAAATGTTACCAGGCTTATTGCTGACATGGTCAGATTATTGCTGTCTTGCAAAAACATTTGAGAAAAACAACCTGGCCTTGGGCTTATTTTAGCCCACCTTGACTCTTCAATTCTTCAGTTGTGCAGTTCTAATACATATGTTACATTTTGTCTAGATTCAAGGTACATTTCTAGCTTTGGTACAAGTAGTGCTGACTATGGTTTAAGCTTTCAGACATCTATTGTTTTCTTTATCAAGGCTTCTAGCAGCTGCACATTTTCTCATGGCATAAGCAGAAATAGAATGTCTCTTATTAAGTTTCCGGTAGCTGCACATATTTTCATTGCATAAGCAGAATAAAGTGTCTTTTATTAAGTTTCTAGTAGCTGTGCAGATTCATGCAGCATGAACAGAATAAACGTATTAACCCTTTTAAGTCTTTAATGTACTAAGCATGCATATTACTATTATGCATTTTTCTAACATTTCCCCCCTTTTAATACTTTTATTCTACTTTCAAAACAAGCATAAACAGTTTTTTCTTCCCTTAACCTCTTCCTACTCAGGATTTGCAGTTAAGAGAGTCATTTAGTTTAAGCCCATGAAAGCATTTTCAGTTTTTTAGTAACTCTTCGAGTTCAGCGTCTTGGTATAAGGTTTCTGAAACTGAAATATCTACAACATTTTTGATTAGTCCTTTTATGCAGGGGATGCAGCAGCACCCACACACCATCAGTAGAGCTATCCCTACACAGATGGCAATCAGAATGTTCATCAGGATACTGCCCCACCCCCCAAACAATTTCTGAAAAAAAGTCCGTCAGTGGATTTGGCCCCGGTTTGGTCATGGCCGACACCTGCTGAATTACCTCAAGATGGTTGTCTATCTCGTGTTTGTGGTCAGGAATATACAAACAGCGCTCCTCCTGGATTAAAGCACACATACCTCCTCTCGCCGCTAGGGTGAAGTCAAGAGCCATGCGATTTTGAAGTACCACTGTTCTCATGGCAGTCAGTTCATCGGTTACCAATTCTAGGGCAGAAAAGGTTGCATTACTCATTATTTCGAGAAGCTTAGACAATTTTCTCATTTCCCAGATTGATTTAGTTGCTCCATATGCTGGTAGTACGCCTGCCCACGATATAACAGTATCACTCAGATCCATGTGCGACAGTCCGTTGTTATTCCCTGGGCCTATGTTATGATGGTTTTTCCAGGGTGCATTGATTTGTCCCATTGGATTGACAGGCTTCTTGATTTCTCGGACATTCCGAATTTTCCCCTGAGGTAAAACTGCCATGTGTCGTATGGCCAGAACCAGGTACCCCAAAAAACAACTGCCGGACCAATTTTCAGGTAGCCATTTATATGCTTTTCCTCTGCATATAAAGTTACTATACCCTTGCTCTGCATGAAACATTTTTCTGTCGATTATGGACAGTTGTTTGTAGAGGTCAGCATTATGTTTTACTTCTTCAATTGTCCTATGCATCAGTTCAACAAATGAATCATAGCTCGTGTTGCAATAGGATCTGATGTTATCGGATTTAGTGTAGCATCTATAGGGAACAGTTACATTGCAATAGCTCCAACCCACCTTGACTGTATCATTCTTATAAAAACATACTGTTCCCTTCTTTCGAACAGACAAGTGCAATGCTACCTTATCTTTTGATGTGACATTTGATGTATTATGAATTAAGTTTTCCCAGGTCTTGTTAGCCCCTAGGGGAACTGCAGTTAACAGAAGCCTCCCATATGCTGTTGGTAGAGCCGTGCAAATCCAGCAATTCAAAACATTGAAGGTTTCAGCATACACATATTTGATTGCCTGGTAAGTATTAAAGTTTGGGTGCCACTCTGCACACTTATTTAGTTCTACTTGCGTGGCTGAGAAAAGAAATGGCCACAATTAAAAGATTATTGTCACCAGTACAGTCAACAGGATGGTCATGTAATACTTTTGTGGAAACGGTTGTTCTGCATTTCCGTTTTCTCCGGTTCTTCCAAGTAGGTGTATTTGGATCTTACTGGATTCCGTCATCTCACTTTGGACACGTGATCTTACTCTCTGCCCTAATAGGACCTTCAGCACCGATGGTTTCTTCACTGGGTTTGAGACAGATCAGTTCTATTGATCTGACCCCCCTTTGTAGCCAGACTCTGTGCTTAGGGTCCCGATGGAGAGGTAAGATCTTTGTCCAATTCAAAGTTCTTAACCAGCTTGCAGTGCTTCAGGTGTATCCACGAAGCCCGTTCTGCTATCTTGACTGCAGTAGGTGTCGAAAGAAGCACCTGGTAGTGACCTTCCCACCTTGGCGATGCCCAGTTCTTTCGCTTCACAATTTTAATCCATACCCAGTCTCCTGGCATCACTGCCACTTCCGATGTTTCGGTCTGTTTTTTATCTGAAACAGAATTTGACTGCAACAGATGTTTAGAACTCAACAACTTTTTCATATATTCAGCTAGTGTGAAATCAGCTTCCTGGTCTGATGACATGAGAAGTTTCCACTGGGGTGTATAATAAGCTCTTCCAAACAGTTTTTGAAAAGGAGTCAATCCTTTTGCTGTAGGGACAGTTCTCATGTTCAACAGTGCCAGGGGTAAACAGTATAACCAAGTTTTTCCTGTCTCAGCTATTAATTTTCTCAATTTGCTTTTTAGTATACCATTATGCCTTTCAACCAGCCCTGCAGACTGTGGATGGTATGCACAATGATTTTTTAAAGAAATACCAAAATGCTTACTTAACTGCTGTATGGTTTGATTTACAAAGTGTGTACCATTGTCACTGTAGATTCTTTCCGGAATGCCAAACCTAGGAATAATTTCCTTGACAAGTACTTTTGCCACTGTAGCTGCATCTGGATTTTTGGTTGGAAAGGCTTCCACCCACATGGAAAACACATCTATAATGACAAGACAATACTTCTTATTTTCACATTTGTTCAATTCTATGAAATCCATACAGATAGTGTGAAATGGATATGGTGGTGTGGGGAAACTCACTTGCTTGGGCTTTATCGCCCCCCTGTGCATGATGTTTGTTACAAATCTGACACATCAAACAAAATTTTTTAGAGTAGTTTGTAAATCCGCACGTTGTGAACACCTGGTTCCCCAGCTGTACCATCCCCCCTGTTGAGACATGGCACAGCCCATGGCTCAACAATGCTGCATAGCGAAACAAGTTAGAGGGTAGTATCGGTTTTCCTTCTTTAGAGATGTACAGCCCCTTTTCGAGGATTGCTCCTCGTTTTATCCATTGCTGTTTTTCAGCTTGCATAGTGAGTGTCTGCATTGTTTTTAACATGTCTATATCTAAGGTTTCAGAGGGTTGTAATTCCTCATTTAAAATACTTCTGTGGCTGCTTGTTTTGCAGCTGTATCAGCTCTTGCATTACCTTTTGAAATCCTATCCTGTTGCTTGGTGTGAGCTGTACATTTGCAAATGGCCACTTTCTGAGGTAACTGAATAGATTCTAAAAGATCTAAAATAAACTGTGCATGATTTATAGGTTTTCCAGTAGATGTTATCATTCCCCGTTTTTTCCACTGTTGTGCAAACACATGTACAGTGGAAAAAGCGTACTGGCTATCAGTAAAAATGTTTACACATTTACCCTTTGCTAAGGTACATGCCCGTGTCAGGGCAATCAATTCTGCTGCCTGTGCAAATAAATTGTGTGGTAAAGATTTTGCTTCTACAATCTCAGTATCAGAGACTACTGCATATCCTACTAGGTTTTTTCCTGCAGGACCCCTTTTGCATGAGCCATCCACGTAATATGTCACCTCGGCATTATCCAAGGGGACGTTTGTGAGATCTTTTCTAGGTAGGGTCTTTTGCTCAATTACCTGCAGGCAGCGGTGTGGTGTGCCATCTGCAGGGGTTGGGAGCAGAGTAGAAGGGTTCAAAGTCGTACATCACTCAATTGTCATATGAGGTTGGCTCAACAATATAGTCATGCAGGAAAGATGCCTAGCAGGGGAGAGATATGCCACTTTTTCTTGCAGTAAAATGATCGCGACTGCATGGGGTACTCTCAAAGTGAGAGGGTGGAACAAGACTACTGAGGCTGAAGCCTGTACTGCCATTGCAGCTGCAACTACTGCTTGTACACAGTGGGGTAAGGACCGTGCCACTGGGTCCAGCTGTGATGAATAATAAGCAATGGGATGTTGCTTATCCCCATGCTGTTGTGTTAATACTGATGTCATGTAACCCTGCTTACAATCTACAGTCTGGGGAAAACGTTTATGATAGTTTGGCAATCCCAGAACTAGTGAGGACGCTATTAACTGCTTTAGTTTACAAAAGGCAGATTCTGCCTCTGGTGTCCATTGTAACAATTCCTGCACTGCCATAGGCATCTTATGTATAAGGTCAGTTAAAGGTGCAGATTCCAAGGCATAGTTTGGAATCCAGCTTCGGCAAAAATTAGTTGTACCCAGGAAGGACATCATTTCCTTCTTGGTAGTGGGTTTTGGTGCTTGCAAAATTGCTACTTTTCTGTCCTCATCTAACGTTCTACCTTCCTTGGATATTACATATCCTAGGTATTTGACTTGTTTTTTCCAAAGCTGCAGTTTGTCTTTGTTTACCTTATGTCCCTCAGCAGCTAAAAATCATAGAAGTGCTATGGTATCTTCCCTACAATCCTGCTGGGTGGGGGCCACCAGCAGAATGTCATCAAGATAAAGTAAAACCTGGCTACCTTTTGGTGGGTTGAATCCCACCAAGTTGCTTGCCATTTCCTGTGAGAATATCGTTGGACTTTCACAATATCCCTGTGGTAGGCTTGTATATGTATCTTTTTCCCTGAAATGTAAATGCAAACCAATACTGGCTATCAGGGTGTATTGGTATCGAGAAGAATACTTTGCTAATGTCTACCACAGAAAAATACTTTTGCTGAGGTTTTAAGTCATTTAACAGGGTGTGTGGATCTGGCACTATGGGTGCCCTTGGTATTACCGCATCATTTACGGCTTGTAAATCCTGGACCATACGCCATTCTCCATTGGCCTTTTTAACTGGAAATAAGGGTGTGTTACATGGTGAATCGGGAGATTCTACTAGTATCCCTCCTTTAAGTAAGGCTGCTATAATAGGCTTTATCCCTGCCTCTGCATCTTTTCTTAAGGGATACTGTCTTTTTTGTGGTCTAAATGCTGACTTTGGCATAATAGTAACTGGCCCCGCTGTACGAATGAGTCCTACAGCTGATTTTCCTGTTGACCAGAGAGTCTCTGGTATATCTCGCAAGGCATTTTCTTCCTCCTTTAATAGGAGTGTCCATCAGCTGTCTTCGCAAGATTGCAAGTGCACAGCTGGGTTGGTCTGAGTTATCCAGTTCAATTTTTGTACTTGTATTCCCTGTCCTGACAGTTCTAGTTCTGTTTGTTTTTCCCATCTCATGACTTTCTCTCCTAGGTCTGCCCATTTCATATTTTGTTTTTAGTTAAGCTCACATGTGGTAATCGATTAGATTTATAAAGTGCAAAAAACTCCTGGGGCAGTGAACAGCTGGCCACACTGTTCCCTTCTGTGTCCCAGTACAGGTTACACAGCATCAATCTATTTGTATGATTCTTAAATAATTCTTTCTCATATTCCTTATCAGGTCCTGGTGTGTTACAAAAATACAGGGTACAGTGCAACAGGTGTTGCTTGTTAATGTCAAGGGGGGGGGGACTTACTGATGGCTACGTTCATTAGTTCCTCGGTCACAGTCCCTGGACCAGTCGTAACCAAGTCCTGGCTGTACCAGTAAAACATTTCACCCTCCAATTGTACCACAAAGGTATTATTTTGTCGCTGTGCTTCCATACCCTGCATGGTTGGGACTACTGCTATACCAAATATCTGCATGAGGTCTCTGCCCAAGAGATTTACTGGGCATTTTGCAGAAACTACAATTTTGCTTTTCTGTGTTAATCCTGAAACTGGATCAGTTATTGCAATGTTACGGGAGAGAGGCTCCCGATACAGCTGTCCATTAGCTGCTTTGACCAGTATGTAATCAGGTGACTCTATGTTTTCTGGTAATTTAGAGGGGTGTATCAGGGTCCGTGATGCCCCTGAATCACACAAACATTTGACCTCCCTCCCTTCTACCAAGAGTGAAATAGAACTCCAAGCTCAATAAAGCTAGGTCTAGTATTTCGTTTTCTTCATTGTCGCTAACTTCCTGCACTTCCTCTACTCCCTCTGTCACATTCTCATTTGTCCTTTCTTTACTAGCCCCTTCTGCTGATTCTTGACTATCATATAGTTAGTCCTCATCCTCCTTGTCTTCCGTTGTTGCCTTCTTATTTTTTCCTGCAATCCCTTGCCAAATGTCCCTTTTTACCACATTTAAAATATTCTCCCCTTTTCTTATGCCCTTCAAAGTCCTCTGATCGCTGATCAGACTGCTTGTTTCCTTGTGCATTTTTCTTGCCCTTTTTCCCAGCTTGTACTACATAAACGTCTGCTCCGTCTTCTACAGAAAATATTTGAGCCTTCTTTTTCTTTTTGCTATTAAAATGCCTTTAGGCATGCCTAGCATATTCAAGTAATGATTGTAACCTGCTGGTACGATGGTCTATCATGTGTTTCGTAATAAAACTGCTTATAGGCGTGCTACTGCCTTTTAAAAATGCATTCTTTAACTGCTGTTCATATGGGGAATCTTGTGTTTGATCTTCAGGAACCTGCATTCCACAGTGGTTATTAAAACATTCTAACAATCTGGCATAGTACTGGTCAATTGTTTGTTGGATGCATTGATTAATTCAAGTCCAGTCTACCCTAGGTTTCCATTTTTCAGAGATGCTGTCTGTAAGACCTTTTAGTGTCTAATTCTGCGCTGCTATGTGGGAGGGTTCTTTGTGCAGCATCACGAGGATTCCAGTTGCCACAAATCATGTACCAATCTGGCCCTACCATTTGTCTAACTACCTTTTCTACTTCTTCTCCATTTAAGGTATAACTTAACCTCATTCCTTGTAAGTCTTCTGAGAATTTTCTAAAATTAATCTTCGGATGGGGAATTCCCTCAGTGGCTTTCCGGATATCTTCCGGAGTCCAAGGTCTATATACTAAGATAGTTGGGTCCTGATTGTCCTGACCTGCCTGAGGATTAGGTACTTCCATAAGCGGGCATATTTCTTCTTCTTCTCCTATAGATCGTGAATTTTTAATTATTTGCCATAACTCAGTACCTTCTTCTGAATTACTTGCCTTTGTTCAGGACCTGGTCCCGATGGGATCTCTGATTTTAGTCAGTTTTAGTTTAATAATATCTCTATCTTCAGTGACCACAGGATATAGTGGGGGTGTACTAACCTGTTCACTCGCTTCATATTCTGGTAAGGGAGGCAGAGGTGCTGATGCTATTACTAAGTTATTATCCTCCTTATCTAAAAACATTGCTTTTGAATCTTTGTTCTTTTGGTCCCTATGGTTTACTTCCTCCAGCCACCTGTGTGCTTGAGGAATTCCTAACCGCCGTTGTTTTTTTACTTGACCCTTGGAATCGTTTTTGAGTTGTTTGATAAGTTTTATAAGCGAGGATTTTTCTAATTTTCCGTCGAATTCATATTTATTAACCCATTTTGAAAAATATCTAATATTATCGGCGCTCTGCAATTGCATATATTTTGCGTCTTCCGTTAACGGCGGGTTCTGGGGTGTTTTTGTGCAATTATTACCATTGTATTTTACCTTTGATTGTTACGTAACTTCTCTTAATTTTAACATGTACCACGGATTTTGTTATAGTCTCTTCAGAATGACTGCCTACTTATTCTGTTTCTCCTGATCTATGACAAGACAGTACTCTTTTTTTATCCCTGACTGTAAGAAAAATACAATCTGACAAAAAACAGTACACATCTAGTCCCTGATCTAAAACAGAAAACAGAAAAAAGTAGATTCACCTTACCTGAGCCCACGTGATTGATCACCGATTCACAGAGACCTGTCCTTCAGTCACAGATTAAAAAGTGGCTGGCCTCTTTTGATGACAATTCAGTCGGAGGACTTTCCATATAAGAAGAACTGATTTGGTTTCTTCCCCGTATGGTTTCAGCCACCTGGCCGTCTGATCCGAGGTGAAGAGAGGGTTCCGGCTCGAGGGACCAATCTGTAAAAGGAAAAACTTCAAAGATCAATGCACGTTAGGTTCAAGTATGGCACCCTTTATTACTTGCAGCAAGGAGACAAAGCATGTAGGCACAAGATTTGTCTAACTTTCTGGTGATCAGTATGTTATTCTTATACAGTTCTCTCCATGTCACACAGAAAATGTTACTAATCTACTACTGACATAGTTGGACACAGCTTTCTGTATGTTACACAGAAAATGTTACCAGGCTTATTGCTGACATGGTCAGATTATTGCTGTCTTGCAAAAACATTTGAGAAAAACAACCTGGCCTTGGGCTTATTTTAGCCCACCTTGACTCTTCAATTCTTCAATTGTGCAGTTCTAATACATATGTTACATTTTGTCTAGATTCAGGATACATTTCTAGCTTTGGTACAAGTAGTGCTGACTATGGTTTAAGCTTTCAAACATCTATTGTTTTCTTTATCAAGGCTTCTAGCAGCTGCACATTTTCTCATGGCATAAGCAGAAATAAAATGTCTCTTATTAAGTTTCTGGTAGCTGCACATATTTTCATTGCATAAGCAGAATAAAGTGTCTTTTATTAAGTTTCTAGTAGCTGTGCAGATTCATGCAGTATGAACAGAATAAATGTATTAACCCTTTTAAGCCTTTCATGTACTAAGCATGCATATTACTATTATGCATTTTTCTAACAAAGGGAAAGTAGTTGTTGGTGAGTATGATGTCCTCATACTCCTACTAGCTTTAATTTCTGTATTGTCGGTGTTGGTCATTGAGCTCGTAGTCTTTCACAGCATCAGTACAGTAGTTAGGGGGAGTGTGTGTGTGTGTGTGTGTGTGTGTGTGTGTGTGTGTGTGTGTGTGTGTGTGTGTGTGTGTGTGTGTGTGTGTGTGTGTGTGTGTGTGTGTGTGTGTGTGTGTGTGTGTGTGTGTGTGTGTGTGTGTGTGTGTATTTGTGTGTTAGTGTGTGTGTGTGTGTGTGTGTGTGTGTGTGTGTGTGTGTGTGTGTGTGTGTGTGTGTGTGTGTGTGTGTGTGTCTATATATATATATATAATATGCATATGTATAAAACATATATATATATATATATATATATATATATATGTATGTATATATATATATATATATATATATATATATATATGTATGTATATATATATATATATATATATATATATATATATAAATGCTAGATTCCTAGATAGGTATATGTACAGACACACAGACATATATATTTATATATAAAATGTGTGTGTGTGTGTGTGTGTGTGTGTGTGTGTGTGTGTGTGTGTGTGTGTGTGTGTGTGTGTGTGTAAATAAATATATATATATATATATATATATATATATATATATATATATATATATATATATATATATATATATAAAACAAATGCTAGTTAGATATATGCACAGACACACAGACATATATACATGTGAGACATATGGCGCATTTTACCTTGTTTCATTGGACCATGATGTATCAGTAATAATTCATAGATTAATGAGTTCTTTGAATGTTTCTCTCTTTTTTAATTTCTCCAAGTCCTTTGGGTTTCTAATACCATAAAGGGAATGGGCCTCCATTCCTAAGTCAGGGTATGATTAAAGTTCATGAAATTAGTATTGATTCAATCTTTGATGTTAACCAGAAGTGCTCCTTGCAGCACCCACAATGTCCTCAGTAATGGCTCCTTCTGCAAGTCATACCGAGTCAAATGTATAGGTAACATATCAAGCTACAATTGTAACTTCCTTTTTTATAAGACCCATTGCTCCTACTACCCTACTACTACTGGAACTCGCTGGGTATCTTTCTTCCACAGTACCTCATTTCTGCCTGCAAATCCTGGTATTTTATGACTTTGTGTTTCTCTGTATGTAAGATGCTGTAGTCACTGGGTGTAGAGATTTCAATAATCAATGCTACTTTTGTCTTCTTTTCATGGACTTCTACATTTGGTTTTCTTGCATCTATTTTTTGAACTGTTGGTAACGGATGATCCCATGTGATACAAACTTCATCATTTTCTATGATGCTTTGTGGCTCATGTTTCCAGTGTTTTTCAGCCACCTCAATATTATAATGTTTGCACAATCCCCAGTGCACTAGTCTTACCACATTATTATGCCTTTCGGTGTACAACCTTCTGCATTAGTATATCACAACCAGCAACAAGGTGTGTGACTGCTGCCAATTCTGTCTTACAAAACCGATATTTGTCTGTTTCTCCCACATGTTCAATGGACTTTGTAAACCAACATGTATGTAGCCCACTGTCTTGGGCCGCCAGTATTAACCTTTAGTCTTTTGACTTAAATTCTCCTCTCCTTAACCATTCCTGTGTTCGATCCTGATCAACATGAGGTTGTTCCAAGAATTTCCTATACTTGCAACTATCTTTGTACATTTTCCACATTTCTTGCCTTCTCGTCTGATTGTTCACCTTATATTCTTTCTTTTGTTTTTTGGCACATTCAGTTGCTACTTGATTTTTATGTACTTCTGGTTTGATTTCTGTTCCCACTTGACACTGATATGCTTCTGCTAGGCTAAGCAGGGAAGTCATCTTAGACTTGTTCTCCTCATGTTTCAAAACTTTCAGTATATTTAGGTATTGTGAGGTCATCAGATATGTATGCAGTCCCACTGTCGCAGATCTATACATGTAATCAGTTTCAAGGATGCCCATACCTCCTTCAGAACATGGAATATATAGTCTTGGTATGCAACAATTTTTATAAATCACTTGATGAGCATGAAGCATCTGTCTTGTTTTCCTGTCCAAACTATCCAACACCTTTTGGGGCCAGTCAGTCACTCCAAAACTGTAAGTTAGGATAGGAAGAGCAAATTGGTTTATAGCTTGGACTTTGTTCCTAGATGTCAATGCTGCTTTCAGAATTAATTTAAGTCTTCTAATGTATTCCTTACTAAGTTTTATTCACATTTCTTTATGTTTTATTGTTGATCCTTCATCATTTCTCAAATATTTATACACTCCCTCTTGCTCAAGTTCTTTTATATCACATTCCTGTCCCAAACTGATGTTTTCTTGGTGCTGCTGTTTTCCTGCTTTAAAGGCTGCATGTTAAGTTGTCAATCTCGCCTTCATTCTTGCTGGATGGGTTCGGAGCCGAACCTCAGCTCCGACTCGGCCAATACTAAAGCTAGAGAGCTAATTCCACCGGCTCGAGGCTCCCCTATATCCCACAATGCTAGGCGGTAACTACCCAGATCTCGTTTGCCGCTTAGCTGACGAGGTGCTTCTTCTACCGGCTCTGGCAGGTTAGTAAGTTTTCTAATTAGAAACTTCTTTTTCAACCCCTAATTTTTTTCCTTTTATCATAGTTTTATTTGTAGTTTGACAGTAGTTTAAATCGGGTCCCCCTCTAGTGTCTAAAATCCCTTTTTATCCCCTTTTTAACCTTTAGGCCTTTGGCCTCTTACTCTCCTTCCTCTAGTCCTTCAGTGTGACTGAATTTTTTGCTTAAGGGTGTGTTTGTGTGTTGTGCTTGTGTTTTCACACTAAGTTTCGATGTCTAAAGACTCCAAGGTCTCAGGCTTCAAGAAGTGTGATTTGTGCTGTCAGAAAATGTCTCTGACAGACGGTCACACTTCTTGTGTATATTGCCTGGGACCTTTGCACCTGCAGGACTCATGTGCTGTATGTCATGCATTCAGCCCTAGAGTCCTGCAGGAACACAAAAATAAATTGATTTTGCGTGGCTTGTTAAAGCCTGAAGGCCCCCCGACTCAGTCTGTGTCGGGGAAGCCTTCTAAGACTTCCAGACCGTCGGCTCCAGTTTCTGAGCCATCCCCTGGAAGCATTAGATCGGCTTCGACATCGGCTCTGGCTGGAGCTGATGTTTCCAAGTCTCATACTATTGCCTTGGCTCCGGCTGGAGCCGAGGTTGACAAGACTCAGTCGGCTCTGATAGGCTTATCGGAGCCAACTGCTAAGAAGAGGTCTAGGTCCCCTTTCATCGGCTCCATACATTTGGCGCCGGGATCTCCTCTTCTATCAGAACAGAGCCATAGGTCTCACTCCTCTCGGTCCTCCAGGCTGTCCGACCATGATTTACAAAGGGTGGTGAGTAGACTTCTCAAGTCCGAGGCACTGGCCCAAATGCTACATAGCCCTACTCAACAGTCAGCGGCTATTTCCATCCCTGATTTTATTCCTCCTCCGACTCCATAGAGTTCAGAGCAGGGGCTCATCGGAGCTGTGGCTGTCGGTGCTTCAGAGCCGATACCTTCCCTTTCGGCTCCGTCGTCTGCTCCGATTTCTTCATTGGAGGGATCTCAGCGCCGGGCTTCCCTCGTCGGCTCCGAGGGGGCAAGTGGCATTGGAACCTTGTCTGACCCCATTCTCCCTCTCGGAGCGTCGGCACTGGTGAGTTCGGCTCCGACATTGACCTCGGAGCTGTCCCTGTCGGTGCCGGGGGGGTCCTTGTCTCCTCGGAGCGGGGACCTCCGGCCTTGCATGATAGGGGCGCCTTCGAGGTCATGCGGAGCGTGCTAGACCCAGTGTCTACCCCACAGTTGGCTCCATCATCTCCTCCCTCTTCAGTGCCTGCGGTGATTTCTACCCATCCCCTTGTATCAGAGTGCAGAGAGCCAGCTCCTCAGGTTTCCCCATTGGGAATTTCCTCCTCTTCCGAGGCCTCTCCTGATCTGGTAGGAGAACCCCCTCGGAAGAGACAGTGCAAGAGGAAGCACTTTGACTCCCCTGAGTCTATCACCTCTGACACTGACTTGGAGGAATCTGAAGGTTCCCCTCGATCCCCCTCTGAGGATGTCTCCTTTACTGACATCCTTGAAATCCTGAAACAGAGGGGAAACTGGCCCGCCCTTAACCCTTCAGAGGATGAGTCAGTTTACCTTCAGGCGTTTGGCTCTCGCCCTTCCACCTCCTGGGTATCCCCTCCCTTTGACCCCCTTATGGAAGTGGTGGCAAGGAAGGCTTGGACGGCCCCTGATTCAGTGGAACCTACCCCAAGGAGGCTGTCAAAATTTATTACTGCCCCTAAGGACAAGGACTTTCTATCAAAAGGTGTCTCTGTTGATGCCATGGTGGTGGCCGCAGCCACTAAGAAGGAGTTAGCCGATCCTTCGGTACCTGTCCATCCTCCTAATAAGGAGTCTAGGACCATGGACAGGTACGGTAAGCGGATGTTTTCCTCAGCGATCTTCTCAATGCGGTCGCTGAATTATTTGTGTCACTTCACCCATCTCCAGAGAGATTTGCTCAAAAATATGGATGAGGCTATACAGGATCCAACAGCTGAGGGGTTCCAGGACAAAATGAACTCCCAGTTGGCAACCCTGAATTCGATTGTTAACTCCTCCATGCGGCTTATTTCATACGCTGCTAATGGGGTGAGTAGGGCCGCAGGCACAGGTGTAGCTTTACGACGTCACGCCTGGATGCGGCTTTGCAATTATGTGGACCCTTTCAATGCGTCCTTCACCAACTCCTCCTTTGATGGCTCAACATTGTTTGGTCCTCAGGTGAAGGATACATTGACTAGGTGCGAGGTGGAAGGTAAGACTCTCTCTGCCGTGGGAGTCCGTTTTTCTACCTCTTCTAGGCCTTATCCAAAAGGTCAGGGGGGGGGGAATGTGGTTCCGCAAGCCTCTGGGAGTCTCATCTGATGCACAAGGTCGATTCCCCTCTAGAAGCAGAGGGGGGAATAACAATAGACGCCACCCTAGAGGCAGAGGAGGTCCACAAAACCAGGGTAGCAGAGAAACTTTTTCTGATAAACCCTTTCAGCATCCCTGAGGAGCTGCCCGGCTGTCCACCTTCGGAGGCAGTCGGGGGAAGATTATCACTGTACCCAAAAGCCTGGCTTTCTCTCACCCAAGACAAATGGGTACAGTCAATCATATCCGAGGGTTACAAAATTCCCTTTATTCACACCCCTTCCCAACCCAAAGGATCCCTTCCAGATGTTCCACCCAGTCTAAGGGAACAAGCAGCACTAGAAATATCAAAGCTGCTGTCAAAAAGAGCTATCCAATCAGTCCCAGCAGACCAGCAAGGATCCGGAATCTACTCCAAATTCTTTTTGGTACCAAAAAAAACAGGGGACTGGAGACCTATACTGGATCTCAGCAAGTTAAACAATTATATCAAAAAAACAAAATTCCGGATGGTCACGCTACAGTCCATTCTACCCTTCTTGGGTCAGGACAATTGGATGTGCTCGATAGACATTCAGGATGCGTACTACCACATCAAAATGCACAGATGCTCCAGGAGGTTTCTCCGCTTCAGGCTGGGAGCCAGTCACTACCAGTTCAGAGCCCTGCCCTTTGGTCTCACTACAGCCCCCCGAGTGTTTACCAAATGCATGGCAGTGGTCGCGGCTCACTTGAGACGTCAAGGATTCCAGGTGTTTCCATATTTAGATGACTGGCTCCTTACTGCCACCACCAGACATCAACTACTTCTAGCCAGAGACTTCACCATCCAAACTTGCCAAGCTCTAGGCATTTCAATAAATTTCAAAAAATCTGCCTTGTCGCCTTGTCAATCTATTACCTTTATAGGCGCCACCTTAGACACACTCAATCTTTCCACCAGACTTACAGAGCAAAGAGTGTTAGATATCCGCAAACAAGTTTACCTTCTACTACAATGCAACAAGATCAAAGCCAGGGTTGTCTTGAAGGTATAAGGACTCATGGCAGCTACAATCACCCTTCTCCCCTTAGCTCATTTCCACATGAGGATCCTTCAATGGATGCTGTTTACTCAATGGTCCTTCCAACAGCTCCCGATGTCTCACATCATATTAATAACTCAATCATGCAAGAATCACCTGTCTTGGTGGATCACATCACCTCAAGTTCTCCAAGGTAGACCTTTCGTCCCCCCCCCCCCAGTCGCCACGGTGACAACGGATGCCTCCCTGATTGGGGGGGGGGGCATTATCAGGGCAGGACAGTCCAGGGCACGTGGCAACCTTTCGAGTGCCACTTGCACATAAATGTCTTAGAGATGAGAGCAGTGCTTTTAGCATTGCAAGCCCTTCAACACTCTCTTCCCACGGGGACTATTGCAATTCAGACAGACAACATGTCCGTAGTGTGGTACATCAACAAACAGGGCAGAACCAGATCCTACCCCTTATGTCGAGAGGCACTCAGACTTTGGCAGTGGGCAATTTCTTCTCAGCGTTTTCTGATAGCAATGCACATTCCCGGGAAGTCCAACGTGATTGCGGACAAGTTGAGCAGGGCCATTCTGATGCCCCATGAGTGGTCTCTGAAGAAATCAGTGTTGGAAAAAGTCTTCCAAAGATGGGGCCAGCCTTGCTGCGATCTTATTGCTACTCCCCAAAACAGCAAGTGTCGCGACTTCTTCACTCTCTTCCCATTACCAGGCCATCCCACCAGAGACGCTCTAGTCCACGATTGGCCCCGGGGACTTCTGTATGCTTTTCCTCCCTTTCCACTGATATCTCAATTAATTCAGAAAGCTATCGCCTTGAGAGTTACAATGATCCTCATTGCCCCTTACTGGCCTCGATAGATGTGGATTCTGTTCCTCCATCATTACCTATTGGAGCAGCCTTGGCATCTGGACCCGGTGCCAGATCTGTTGACCCACCAGTCGGGCCAGCTGCACCACTCCCTTCATTCTCTCAACCTCACAGCATGGTTTCTCCAATTCCTACCCTAGCCAGGCTTCCTTCAATCTCTCATTCAGTCCGGAACATCCTGATAGCCTCTCACAAATCTTCTACCAGGAAGATTTATAATAGTAAATGGAAACATTTTTCCTTCTGGGCAGCATCAAAGAATATAGACACCTTCACTGCACCTATCCAGTCTATCCTAGACTTTCTGGCAGAGCTCTTCCATTTAGGCTCTTCTTCTTCTACCATTAGAGTACAACTAGCTGCTATATCTAATTTTCATGTAGGAGTCTCAGACTCCAGTATCATGTCCCATAAGCTCTGCAAAGCCTTTTTAAGAGGTATTTTTCTGCTCAAGCCCCCAATCAAAGATCCCCCGCCTCAATGGGACTTGAATTTGGTTCTGGCATCCTTGATCCTCCCTCCCTTCGAACCAGCAGCTTCATGCCCTCTTAAGCTGCTCTCATGGAAAACACTTTTTCTAGTAGCCATAACTTCAGCTAGAAGGGTATCTGAACTTCATGCTCTGTGCAGTCATCCTCCTTACTTAGTTTTCCACAAAGATAGGGTGTCCCTCCGGACTAATCCGTCCTTCCTACCTAAAGTTTCCTCTGAGACAAATCTGAACCAAACGATTGATCTCCCAGTATTCTTCCCTGACTATTCCAACAGGTCGGAACAAAAGTTACATTTTCTAGATGTTCACCGCCAACTTAGATATTATTTGGACAGGACTAAACAGTTCAGGAAATCTGATCAACTTTTCCTGTCTTATGCTGAAGGGAAATTGGGCCTTCCAGTTACTAAGGTGTCCCTTTCAAGATGGCTTACCTCTATAATTACCTTTATCTATGAAATCAGACATCAAAAACTGCCTTCAAGACCTAGAGCTCATTCAACTAGGGCATTAGCTACATCTGTAGCTTTTCAGGACAGGCTGCCTATAGATTCCATTTGCGCAGCAGCCACTTGGGCTTCTCCTCATACCTTCATTTTACATTACAAATTGGATATGGCCTCCAGAAACCGTGCCAGCTTTGGTTCCATTGTTCTCAAGAGTCTGTTCCGATAGGCCACCCGGAATAAGGTGCTAGGGATGCGGTCCCATCCAGCAAGAATGAAGGCAAGATTGACAACTTAACATTAAGAAGTTATGTACCTACCATAACGTTCCATGTTAGTTGTCTTCTTCTCGCCTTCTGTCTTGCGTCTCACCCTCCTTCCCCCTAGCCTGGACAGACCGATAGGAAATTTTGGGATCTTCCTTTGGAGTTTCCTTCCCACATGTTCTACCACCTCTATTCCCCCTTTTTATGTTTGTGGTAGCTTACATTCAGGTTTATATAGAGGTGGGTTCTTTTTTCTCCATACTATGGAGACCAGAACTGCTTGGTTTAGCTATCAAACGAGATCTGAGTAGTTACCGCCTAGCATTGTGGGATATAGGGGAGCCTCGAGCCGGTGGAATTAGCTCTCGAGCTTTAGTATTGGCCGAGTCGGAGCCAAGGTTCAGCTCCGAACCCATCCAGCAAGAAAGAAGGCGAGAAGAAGACAACTAACATGGAACGTTATGGTAGGTACATAACTTCTTATTTTGCATATTAATCAAGACCAAATGACATTCCTATATCATCAGAGAGAAAAAGACCAAATTACATTCTTAAATCATCTGAAAATGTTTTGGTCACTTGCAGTTGTGCTTTCAGTTCCTCGTCTGATGAGCTATACACATAGACAAAAAGAAGATGAGAGGTCTTTACACTTTGTTGTTTTCTAGGATCCAAATTATAGCCATGGCCTAATCTGTTAAGTAGACAGCTTAATGGGTTAAGGGCAAGACAGAATAGCAGCAGTTACAGGGAGTCACCCTGGAATATCCCCCTTTGAATTTTTATCCAGGAATAATAATTTATCTTTTATCATGGCTTAATTGCAAAGTGGTCTGCCACTGTTTCATGGTCACTTCAATGTAGTCGATCAGTGTAGGGTGTATCTTATACATTTTTAAACACTCTTTTATCCATGAATGTGGGTTACTGTCAAATGCTATTTTGTAGTCACTCCATGCCATACTTACATTCTTCCCCTTTTTACAGTTCTCCATTATGACTTTATTTAGTAACAGATGATCCCTTGTTTCATATGACTTTCTTTGATTACCCTTTTTTTCTATTGCCATGATTTAATTTTCTTCTAAATGACTATAATCTCTGTCAGCATCAACTCCAGTGTATAGTTTATATGTCGACGGAAGGCAAGCTATTGGTCTAGAATTTTTAGGGTAACTTGCAGATTCACTCTTAAGTAGGAACATTGTTTTTCCTGTTATTAACCAGGCTAGTGTCTGTTTAGGATGGGCATATAAATTGTTCTTACTCATGGCTAAATCTTTGTGCAAATATGTTAATACTTTTAACCAGAAGTTAGGTACTGCATCTTGACCTGGCGTTTTCCATTTGGAGGGTTTTCTTAACTTTATCTCAATCTTTCTGGCCGTTACTTCATCCCATTTCATATCCTGTACCTTTGAACTTCTTATCCTTCCTTTTACTTCTTGTAACCATTTAGCATCTTTGTTATGTTCCACAGGATCTTCATATATATTTCTCCAAAATATATCTATTTCTTCTTTTCTGCCTGTGCTGACATTTTTAGTTTATTTGCAGTAGTGCAAGATAGATCCCGATCTGTTATAATACTGCACATTGCTTTTATCATGTCTATCATTCTGAGTATTTTTCTTGATCTCTTCCCTCTTCTATAGTCTTCTAACAGTGACTTTTCTTGTCTTAATTGCTTTATAGTTTTTTCTATTCAATACTTCCATGAAGGTGTTCGATTTCTTCCCTTCCTTTCCCTTACTACCCTGTGTTCTTGTGGTAGAATTTTATCTGTTTTAATTTAGCTGCACAGTATATATTCTGTTTACTTCTGTTATATCGCATGGATCTCTATGGACAGTCCTAATTACTGTGTTCATTTGTTTTATCAAACTTCTGACATTTTGGGTTTTATTGACCTTCTGCAGTGTATTTCTTTCATTGATCTTAATATGTTTATCCATCTCTGTTAAATCAAGCAACTCTTCTCTTAGCTCATTGTCTTCTAAACTGGGGGCACATTTTTTGTTCTCCATTTCTGTAGGCATTCTGTAGAGAGTTATATAGCATCTTCCTGTGGCACATTCTCTTCAGTTTCATCCTGTGCCATCCGTTGCTCTGTCACATGGGAACTATCACTCCTCAACATTGACTGCGTCAAAGTTGCTAGAGTTTCCTGTTCCTTCCCATGCTGTCCAGCTTCAAGTGAATGTTTGTACTGGTTTCCTGTGGAAGGCTCCAAAATAACTTCATATGGCACCTGACCAATTGCTTCCTGTTCCACGGGTTTCTCCTTAATTTGGATGCACATTGCTCTATACTGCTGTGGTGCTTTCTGAATTAGATTTTCTGCACTTAATCCTTCACTTTGCAGGTACTCCATAACCTCAGTTTCTATTTCTTTAACTTCTCCATTACTAAACTTCTTTTCTACGTTTCCTCTTTGTTTTCTTATTTTTTGTGTTGTAAAGTTTTCCATGTGCTGATTCCTTTGCCTGTATTTCTCTTGAAATATATCTTTGGTGCTGTTTTTTTTTGTATTGATTAGTTTTGCCTTTAGTTCTTTGCATATATATAACACCATATTAAATCTCTTTTTCTTTCCCATGTCCATATTTCTTCTTCAGATGTCTCCTGATCTTCCTGTTTCTCCTTACCTTGGGGGACTCATTCCATCATGCTGTAATTTAACCTTTGTTAGACCCTCTACACCAAATCCTTCACTTCACAGGCACTCCATAACTTCAACTTCTATTTTTTTTTAACTTCAACTTCACTAATCTTATTTTTCTACATTCCTTCTTTGTGATATTATTTTTTATTGTGAAATTTTCCATATCTGGATGCCTTTCCCTGTATTTCTCTTCGAATATCTTTGGGGCTGCATTCTTTATATTGATTAATTTGGCTTTCATCTTTGCATAAATATTTCATCATATCAAATCTCTCTTTCTTTCCCATGTCCATATTTCTTTTTTAAACTTTTCAAAATCTCTAGGTTTTGTTGTTTATATTTTTGCACTTCCTCAGATGCTTCTTTTTCCAAACAGATCAATGATTTTTGGTCTATATACCATTTTTCACAAATCTGTTGTATTAATAATGAACATAATTATTTTATTTGAGGCTTCTGACAGTTTTTCTTGTGGAAGTATTTTTCTTTCTTCTAATTTTTGTCTTAATCTTTTTATATATCTTTGTCTGGAAATTCTGGGCTTTTTGCATAATAGTAATAATGCATAATTTCTTTCTTATCTGTAATAGTCCACTCTATCTTCTTTATGGCTCTTTTTTGGCCTATCAGTGTTTGTGATTTTTGTGGACTGCTACTTCCTTCTACAACTGAGTGGCCATCCTCTTCTGTGCCTGGCCTGGCCTCATTGTAGGAATTTTTCCATATTTTGAGAATTTTACACTGTAATTTTTTCCTGACCTGCCACCAGTGCACCTACCAGGAAAGGGCAGTTTTTTGTCCTGGGTCTTATGCACGCAGCTGTCTTTTTTAATTTTTGACCTACTTCTGTTCATGGTATATGCTATATAAATAGAGTCTATATAGCAGTGTCGTATTGGTGAGATTTTGTGAAAAACAGGGTTCACCTCATAAAGGTACTCACCAAGACTTGAGGATTAATTCAGTTTCAGCAATACTACTCTGCTTTGCTTGCTGAATTATCAGCTCTCCATTCGGGCCATGTTTGTTTTTTTTTAATTTCTCCAAGTCAGTGTAGCTTCACTGATGTCCGGTTAAGGAAGTTTCCAATTACCCCCAATATCGTGTGTTGTTTTAGATAGTAAATATAGATCTGCAGTAGTGTGGGTCTGAGCAAAAATCCTGGTTATTGCTATTTTTATAGTTGTGCAATGGATTTAGAAATGATGCATTATCTGTGATGGAATGTGTTGCAATTAAAGTTTTAGCAGTGAAGTACTGAATTAATTATTTAAGAATGTAATTATATTTGTTTACCAGCATAGAACACCAATCTGTACAAATGTATTTCAGGTTCAATCTGCAAATGAAAACTGAAGTACAAAAATAGAAAATATACAAAAAATACAAAATATATGCACTGATTCCATGACATAATTAAATGCAATACATTAACAGTGCATGCAGCAATAAATGAATCCTTTCTTTGGGAATGGTGAAACTGTGCTAGACAATCAATAGATATTTGCAAGGAATAGGAAGGAGCATGTACCATGTGGTAAGTGTTAAGGGTAGTAAGAAGACATTTAATTTTAGTACAGATAAAAGAGGCCTGTTCTAGTTAAGAAGATAGTTTATGGGTTGAAGAGGTTAATTTGATCTGGCAAAGGCGTTTGATACCATTCCCCATTCAGAAATCATAGAAAAACTCACTAAGCTAGGCATCAACAACTATATCACTAGGTGGGTTGCAAACTGGCTCACAGATAGAACCCACAGTGTGAAAGTAGTGGACTCCAAGTCAGACTGCTGACCAGTCACAAGTGGAGTCCCACGGGGTTCGGTCCTGGGTCTTCTCTGGTTTGGTAAATACTTCTCTGAAGTCCAGGCCAGCACAAATGGTCTCTGGCTGACAAAGTTCACAGACAATTGCAAGTTGGGAGCTATTATTAACTCCCTAAGTGATGTTGACATCCTACAGAAAGGCCTCACTGAGACTGACTGGTGTCAGAACCATGGCCTTAAGCTCAATGCCAAAAAATGTGTCATCATCCCCTTTGGGAAAAACCCAGTTCCCATGAATTACCACATCGACGGTAGTCCACTGAACACAGAAGGTGTTATAAGAGATCTGGGAACACACGTTGACAGCAGCCTCTCTTTTGACCACCACATTGACACTGTGGTCAGAAAGTCCTTCTATGTGGCACATCTCATTACTAAGGGTTTTGCATCCAGGAAGAAAGAGGTCATTGTCTCCCTCTACTATTCCCTCACTAGGCCAATCACCGAGTACAATGTCCCATTTGGCATGTACCTCACTAGACACCTGCAACAACTGAAGACGCCACAAAAGTACCTCACAAAGAGGATCCTAGGCCTTAAACACTTGTCCTATATGGACAGACTCAAAAAACTCCTGACTACTTAGAGGCGATCTCTGCTTGACATACAAAGCCATATCTGATCCAGCTCTGTTAGAAATGCTACATCTAAAGAAATCCCAATCCCTCCACACCATACCTCCCAACTGTCCCGAATTACTCGGTTTTTACCGAGTTTTGGGGTCCAAATAATGGGGTGCCACGATTCCCGAGTGGCACCCCTTCATTTCCGATTTTTTTTCTTTTTTTCTTTTTCTTTTTTTCAAATTTTCGCTCTTTTGCTGATGTCATCACGTGCGCGATGACGTCAGCGCATCAGGGCTACCAGCCTGTCAGAATTGAGCTCAAGTAGCTCACGTTGACATTGTGCACAATTTCCAGCTGCTCAAATGCGAGTGGGATTATCAACAGCACTCTTGTTTGTAAATGAAATGAATTATTTTCTTTTCGTTGGGGAACATGGATTATTCGGCAGCACTGCAGTCTGGCCAGAAAGAAGACTCGGCAGGTAAGGAACGAACGGTGTGTGTGTGTGTGTGTGTGTGTGTGTGTGTGTGTGTGTGTGTGTGTGTGTGTGTGTGTGTGTGTGTGTGTGTGTGTGTGTGTGTGTGTGTGTGTGTGTGAGTGACAGAGAGAGAGAGACTACAGACAGAAATCTGATGATTCACAATCAGTTAATTTGTCTGATCCATTTATTAAGTTATGCTTTTAATATGACTTTCAGCATAACTCTTATTTTTGTGGTAGAAATAATTTAAAGCTCAAAATTGTATTTATTGGAGATGGAGAGACTGTTCTTCCTTCAGACATTCAGACAACCATTGCCATCAAAGCCTGTTAAAATTCACTCACCATATCCTCAGCATTCACAGACTTTAATTGATTTCATGTTTTTTCATGCATCATTGAAAAGAACTGCATCACTACTCAACAATGCAAACATGAAAAGTTTTAACTTAATTTTATATTTGGAAAATGATGCAGTTTACATTGTCTCAGAAGTGCAGAACATATATCTTTTACCCCACATGGCAAAGTAAATTAATCTCCCTTCTTTGCAGTTCACTCTTTGCTGCAAACTTCAATTTGTATTCTAAAGGAATTTGCTTTTGCTCTAGTAGATGAGTTGAATTAAACTGTCTGTGGTTTAATATTCCAGTAACAATTATTCAGAACTCCATCCAATAGACAAATCATGTCTGATTTTGCTAATCTGTATATGTTTAGTAAGAAAAGGTACCATTCCTTACTGTTAAACTGCATCAGAAATTGATGGCTGCATATTTGAAAAATATTTAAACCTGCCATGGTTTCAGCAATATTCCACATAAAATTAATAATTCCTTGTTTTATGAACTGTGACACATCTAGTATATGTTTTATTTTTTCTTTGGGCTAAGTATTTTGGGAACACCTTCTCATTCTGGGGCCTGCTTCTTTGTTATCCAGTCTTCATGTTTTGTATTACAAGCATTTTTTCAAGCTTTTGCTTTGCAATATCTGTTGTTTTATACATGTCCCCTGCTTTATGCAGAGTTGAATCACTGTCTGTTTGCAGCTTTAATCTTGATGTTTCTGAAGTTAGAAGGCAAATAATTAGTCTAGTTTATTTTTTTTCTTACTCATTAAGTTTATAAGATAGTATCTCCTTTTACATATTTCTGTCACACACATACTGTGCTACAGTTTCATTACCTTACACATGAATGAAAAGTTTACATGTTTTGTAAATAATGTTCTTTAGAATGCAGTAAACATGATATTTCACATTATTAGTATCTTTAAATAATTTCCTTGCATGGCATTATCAAACAGAAAAAGCACAATAGTCTAACTGTTTCTTCCCTGCTAGATGAAAAAAAAAATACTTGCTTTCTGTAGTAATTTTCACAGGGTTTGCTGCGACCATGTGCATTTAAAAATATTAACTGAATCTCATATTGTTTTCTTAAGGATTCTGAGCAATGTGAATTCCAATGGTAATCTCAGCAGGTCCATGACTTTTGAAAGTTATGATTCATTCTAATCATAGTCTATGAAACATTACATGTCCATTTTCACACTGTTTTGTTTCTTTTTCTGTTACCAGTCTTTCTTTCATTGTCTAATGGAATCACATCTGCCACCCCACCTTTGCATAATCCAAGGAGAAATGTTTGAGCCACTGTGACTGTTTATTGCCACTGTAACGCCTATATGTTGGAATATATCATGCAACAGCTTTAACAGTCCATCACACATGCCACAGCTCTGGCTGCAATATGAGACTTGCCCAATATACTGTTTATTCAGGCCATGTCCCACCCATAGTCATCCAGTCAGTTCATTTTGTAGATGGAGTTTGTTGTAACTTAATAGTCTGTGATCATTCTGTATGGATTTGTGTCCTCAAAGGCATCATCAGCCTTTGCCTCATTGAATACATCTGCAGCCTAATCCATTTATCAAGGGTGCTCCCTCCACTCCTTCTCTGTGTAGGTGTCAGCTGACCTCACATGGCAGAGGGTATGCCATCCACCACATCCACATCTCTGGTGCCATTCAACAATCCTCAGCCATTCATCAGACAGCCTGGGATGGATGGACCTGTGCCTTGTATGCTCTCAATCTCCTTTTACACTATCCTGTGTTGTCAGTATTACTATCTGCTAGTAGCTGCTAAGCAACCTTCCCCTATCATGCTAAGTGTACCCAATCTAAATCCATACCTACTGCTGGCCTGTGCCCCCTTAATACAGTTGTTGCAGTGTACATTCTGTTATGTTCAAAACAAATTTAAAATGTGTTCTAACAAGTGTGCTGTGTTATACAACAAGGAATATAATTTAATACAGTCAGAAAGGTGTATCAAAGAACACATTTATGTTTCGTGTGCAAGGGGCCTATGATTTGAAAACAGCCAAAAGGCCATCTTTATCTGCCACTGGCCAGATGCATTTTCTTTGGATGTGGGTTTCAATGCTTGAATCATGTGATACTTGAATGTGAGTTTTAAGGGCAGAGAAGTTTTAATGCTAAGTCTATTTTTATTGTGAGACTGTATTGCTTTGTTTAGCAGATGTCTATTAGTATTTGTGCATTGTGCTATAAAATGTAAATACAAAATCCAAATAATTCTTGTAGAAGTAAAGCAGTATGCACATTAATTTTATGGTAAACTGGGTGAAATAGCCAGGTAATGGGACATTGGAATGGCTGTAGAGGGACTCTGGTGCCATATTTTGGTTGTTTGTTCTTCAGTTTGCGTTTGAAAGCCGGTATCCCATGATTCCATTGGAGTGGGCAGGGTTGCATAATTATGTATGCAAATGTTATGCTAATCAGTGTACAGATTTGTACCTATTTTTCATGAGCCTTGTCCAGATTTTTGATGTTTCCAGGTTGAGAGGTATGCTCCACACCACACGCTCCAGTGAACTCAACCTCTTTACCACAATCAGCAGAACGTGCTGGAGGGACAGGTTCATAACCCAGAGACTGCCCTTGCTATGGAATAGACTTCCCATACATGTCAAACAGAGCACCTCACTGGCCCTCTTCAAGAGAAACCTTAATGAGTAGATGGGAAATAGAAAATTCACCCAGGGGATCACTCCAGTGGCTCTACTCGACAGAGGCACTGGGATCTAAGGTTGGGTGGCATGATGTCAGGGTAATCCTATGGCCTAGGTTTGTAGAGGCTCCAGGGCCATTAGCCTAGTACACACCTATGAACATATGAACCTATGAACATACATAAGAGGGAATGTATTACATAGAGGAATACAAGTGGGAAGTAACATGAGAGGATGCATTGTTTACCATTTTGACTTTGGCTGTTTACAAAAATTGTGTATTGGGTGATGTAAGGATGTCAGTTTTATGAGGTACATTCTTAAGTGACATGACAAAAGGCACAAAGTTTACTACATGGTTCAGTTTGCTTCATTAGCACTTTATAGGTAGACATTGAATTTTATCCTAAATGTCCAGTGGTTGTTTAGGTTACTGATGTTTTTGGCATGGATTGTCTGATTTTAGAACCTAATATTGGAATATGAGCAGGTAGGACATTGTGGTTTTGTGTGGGTTAACAGTAAGAAGTGAGTTTATATCCTCAAAGAAAGAGTGGAAGTTGTATGTTCTTTCCCTTATTGAGAGTCCACTGCAAGGAATTCAGTTTAGTTTAGGTTAAGGCAGTTTTTTTAGAAGAGATATTAGTAGATTAGTTCTTTGTCAGACTGGTAGACTTCTTTTTTATAAGAATGAGTAGTGATGTTTAGTTCTTGGGGTTAGAATAATGATGCAACACATTATATTTCAAGTTGTGAATTTATGTTCTTTTTATTCCAATGTAACATCATACATCATAAGGACAATTTCATAACTATAACCATAAAAATAGAATGAAACAATATAAACTATCAGCTATAACATCATCAGTATGCCTTTTCTGAGGCATGTGCAACATTAGAAAGCCCATATTCAAATTGTCTTTGTAAATTCTCTTGCTTTTGGTTTTCCTAACAGAGAGGAATAGAAAGTGACACAATTTGTATGCATAATAGACCCACATGTACTCATATATATATATATATATATATATATATATATATATATATATATATATATATATATATATATATATATATATATATATATATCTACTAACCTTAGACCCACTAGAGATGGTGAACAAAAGCAAAAAGTACAAAAATGGGTATCTAACACACAATGTAAATATTCAATAGCTTGACTACAGCATTCAGAAATTAGGTTGATTGCTTCACTGCCCAAAACTAGGTGATTACTTCAGTCCAAAAAGGTAAATAAACTAAGTTTTCTTTCCCATACAGAATAATGAAAATAAATACAAATAAAAGCATCAAACTAAACATAAAGCACACCCAACATATAGCTTGGGCATACAACAGCCAAAATCAACTAAAAGCACAAAATCCAGGTCAAAATAAAAATACAGACTAATATAAAAGTACAAAAAATATATGGCAACCCCCTGTTTAGCACACTGGAAAAAGCAACAAACATACATGAACCCAAAGTACACACGACCAACTAACCAGCATAGCATTAGCATCACCCTTGTAAATCAAACTTAAAAGACATAAATATCAGTAAACAAAAAACTTGAAACATTAAGAAAAAGAAATAATGCTTAAAAATAAATCAACAAATTAGAATTTAGGAAAACTGAATATATAAAAAACATCAAAAGTCAAATCAAATACATCATGTTTTATGGTAATAGATAAAATACACTTCTGTAAAAACAGAAATGATAATAAATATAAAGTTATGAGATATTCTGAAAACCTATACAAGAAAAACAGTATGGTATGCATCAGTGCTGAAGTGAAATTTAAGGGATCTGATACCATTACATTCCTCCTATTCAGAAAACCAACAGACACTATTACAGATTAGGATTGACACTTTTTCCCTGAACTCTCTAGAAAGCCAACTGTTAATCTGGTAGTCCAGAAATTGCTTTACAAACTGGGTTTGCAAAGTCTCTTCCTCTAACATGTATTAGGTCACTCTAAGAGAATTCCATCCTGTAAATTCTATAAATGTTGTGTAAATTTCCACATTACTTGAAATATTGTTAATATTGCTGTTTTTGCAACCCCTTTTCTATTTGCTTTTGATATGCATTTGTGTTTTGTATGATAAGTGATGTATCTTCGTTTTTGTTACCAATTTCTGTTGTATTATGTACTTTGCTTCCTGAAGCAAAAAAGTGTCAACTGACCAGTCTATTTACCTGGTTACCAAATTTCAAAGACTTTCAGCTTTTCCCGGGATCGCCACAGCAGAACTCCGGTCCTCTCATGATTGGCAGTACATTTTTACGGTGCTGAGTTGCCAGCCTGACACCCAACCTTCAAAGAAGGCACGCCCATTCATGCTCGCACCTACCTGCATGTCTTTAACATCGCTCAACCTCGGGGAGGACATGCAGACTCTATACAGAAGGTACTCCAGCCAAGAATCGAATGGGAGAACCTCTTGCTGTGAGGCGACAACACTAACTGCTGCACCACCGCGGCTCCACCAAATTATATTTTTCTACAAGAACCACTTCTGTGCAATGAAATTGTGTCCATGGGACCTTCTACTTCCCCAAATAAGGACCATGTCACTAAATGGACATGGCAAAAGGAGGGGGTAGAAAAGAGTAAAGAAATGTAAAGCAAAGAGTAGAGTGGGTGGGACAATCGATAGAGCAAGGGGTTTGCCTTTTCCTTGGGTTTTGCTAGACAATTGCTAGGGCAAGGGGGTTGGCTTTTCCATGGGTTTTGCCAGTTCAAAAGGTAGCAATACTACTGTATTTGTTTACCTTCACCAGTAAAACGTTCCAAACTACATCATTTAAAATTATTGGAAACAGGAATGCAAACAGACAGACAAATATTGCATAAATGAGATTCATGGTTTCTGTGGGTGTGGTAAATGAAATAGCTGATACAATGGAGTATGGTAATTTTTGACACTTGTCATAAAAGTTGTTCCCAAAATACACAGTATTGATATTTCATATTTTACACCCTAGACATTTTAATTTGTTGCACTCCAGATGACAGTATCTATTTTGATATCTGGTTTTAATTTATATCTGTATTTAGCTAATTTGTGTGTACATGTCTAGTGCATGTATATTATAGCCATCATAACCTTGGTCCACCAAAAATGGATAGGTTAAAGTGCCTATCTAGTACAAATTGTTAATATTAAAAATATCTATCAATTACATCATCCAAGAAATAGTTTTTTTTTTCATCCAAGCAAAAAAGATACCAAACTACTTCTCCCATAGGAAAAATAAATCACCTCTGCAAAGTATAGACCCACCATGCAATACTCCAAAAACATATCTGATCACAAAACAAAGCTACAAACTAATGTAATATAAATATGTAAAAAAAGTCAGGCAGTCTCTTCTGTTCATTATATTGGGAAAACAGTAAATTAATCAATATGTAATGCAAACAATCAACTATCTAGCCAACATAGTATTTCCTGCCTAAATTATACTCAAAGCACATAAATATGTTTATAAAAAATTAAAACAATAAGGCAAATTAAAAAGAGTAATGCTTTTCAATGGAAAAATTCAACATATCAGATCCCATGAACAAATAGTGTAAAAATGCATTGATTAAAATTTATAAATCTTATAAAAATAGAAAATACAGTGATGTCATGACAAAAATACCAATGATTATTAAAATAATGCCAAACAGTCAAAAAAATGTACCTGATAAGCACTGTTCTATGCAGCTGTACTGAAGAAAACTGAAATTGAAATTTGACCTTAGGTGACCTGTTATCACTTCACCCCTCCCCAGTCAGAAACCAAAAGTAACAAACAATAAATGGGTACATGGATTTGCATGTGTGTGCGTTTTGCTTGACTAAAATAGCTGCACGTCCAAAAGCAAGGATGCTCTCACACACACATACACACACACACACACACACACACACACACACACACACACACACACACACACACACAAACACCAGTCCCTGATAACTGTAGTCATTGTCATTACCCAGTGGTGTAAACCTTGGCTCTAGATGATTGTCACTGTTGAAGCCCAAACCCTTGTGCAAAAATGTGAAAAAGGGATTGGATGGATGGATGGATTTAAAATGAATAAGATTGTCACTGTTGAAGTGACATCCTGACCCATGTGCAAAAATGGGAAAAAGGGGTTATGAATGGATTGATTTCTTACCTCCTTTGTGAGCTCTGTTAAAATTTGTGTCCAGAGTTTTTTTTTTTGTTTTGTTTTGTTTTTTTTGTCTTTAGTGTAAACAGCTCTTTTTTTAATCAGATGTCATCAGAACTTGAGAAAGAGTCCTGACATTATTCTAAATTGTGTCCAAACCACCTTAAACATTTTAACAAGGAGAGACAGCAGGCAGTGTTCAGTAATATCTGCTCTTAGTTGTAGTGAGTTTGTAACTGAGTAGCTAAACGTATTCTCTGCAAAAAAAA
This sequence comes from Protopterus annectens, assembly GCF_019279795.1. Lineage (NCBI taxonomy): Eukaryota > Metazoa > Chordata > Ceratodontiformes > Protopteridae > Protopterus > Protopterus annectens. The sequence continues at coordinate 533,651,891 of NC_056749.1, read as the reverse complement.
AAAATAATAATAATTTAAAAGTGTTCATCTTGAGTGAAATATTACTTGGTAGCACAGTATTTTTTATTTCCTGCAAAAAGAAAGTAAAGGCAGCAGTTGAGTGCACGTGTATTCCTCTTCTGAGAGATTATGAGGTTGATGTAAATGAATGCTCTCCCACGTAGGAACCATTCAGTGCTTCTTACCTAATGGTACCCGCAGAGGGAAAATGCACTTAAATTAAAGAACAAAACTCCAAAGCAAATGATTTGATGAAGTAGCTGCCCCAAAGAATATGGCCATGGAGCAGAATTTTATAGACATAGCATAACTATAGATATCACATAATGGAAAGTATATTAGATGACGTATGCATTTGCAGTTAAATAATTTAAACTGGTTAACTTGCTTCAGAATTGTATCCCACAAAATAAGAAGTAATCATAGGAATTAACAAATGGGTGGTAAAGGCAGTTCATATAAAAGTACCCTTCCTACCTAAAGTCTGAATGCAGTGATTCCTCAAATATTGGTGATATGCATTGTTTTGGCATTTCTTATCTCATCAGCTTTTTTTCATCATTAGTTAAACAAAGTTTCCTCCGTTTATCCCAAATTATCTCTTTGTTAATACATTATCAATGATGTAGCTTTAAATCTTTGTACAAATGTTTATCTGTTCATTGTGTAATTTTCTTATACCTAACAGGAGCAAGTAAAGGATTGTTCTTGTAAGGAGAAGCGGGTGTTGGCAGGGAATGAGCAGCAGTCCCAGCATTGTGTTTTTATTTGTTTATTTTTTATCTGAGTTTTTCCCCTTTTTTAGCATTCTTGCATAAAGTCATCTGAGAATTCTTTTATTTTTCATGTAAATATTCTTTGATGCATTTCACTATTCTTTTCTCTTTTTTATAGTTGGTGAAGAGATAGAAATGACGCCTATGCATTTCACAAAAGGGCTGTCAGATTCTGGATACTGGGGTGAGAACTATTTTGGACGAATTACTATAGAAGAAGCAAATATTGGAAAAGGCCATCGACAGAAAGGATGGCGAGTAAAAGTAATATATGGCTTGGATCCAGTCTTTGAATCAGGCACTACTTGCATAATTAAGGTCCGTAACCCTGTTCCTTATGAAGTGACCAGTGAGAACAGCCCAACTCTAACTGAAAGGAACCATGAAATCACAATGCAGGTAAAAAGCAGCTATTCACATCACATAAAGTTGTTAAGAACAGTACTGAGGCTGATAGTAATACAGCCTAGTGCTGCAAGTGTTAAAAATAGAAGTTTTAATTGTACAAGTAATATTAATAATAAGTATGATTAACAGAATTTCGTTTTATTTATTTGGCTCCTGTTTAAGTGGCTTATCTAAAATAAAAACTTTCAATAATGACCCAAGGTATGCCATGCCTCTAAAATGTAACATGTTACACTTTTAAATTACCATAACCCAATAGATATACAAAGTTAAATAATATACACAAAACAGAATGTCATTAAGTTTGTGTTGAATTTTCTCCTTTAATATCTGATCTGATGTTGCCATTTTCATTTGTTCCTCAATGTATGGGTTCGGATCCAACTCGGCCACTTTTTTCTAGTCTAGGATCTGACTCTCAAGCTCCTCCCTTTACCCATAATGCCCCTGACTACTGTTTTAACTCAGATCTCAGTTGCCGCTCTAGCGATTGGTTGAAATTTCACACTCTTGAGCTCTAGGCAGTGATTAGTAAATTGTGTGTGTTCTGTTTTTTTGTTTAATTGCTTTTTTCTTTATTGCTATCCTCTCCTTACCCTTCTGAGTTAGTTACTATTAGTTTAGACCCTTTCTACTACTAGTGTAGACTCTCTCCTACCATTGCTGGTAGTCTTTCTCTTCTTTTACCTCTCCTGAGGTAACTTTTATACCATTGCTGGTATTTTCTTCTTCCTTTCCCTTTAAAAAAAAAACTCTCTAGATTGCATTTCTATTAGTGGTATAGTTGTCTGTTATGGCAGACAAACTTACCAGCTTCAAGAAATGCACTTCCTGTGGGTATAAGATACCCAGGATTGATGCCCACAGGAAGTGCCTGTATTGTTTGGACCCTGCTTACCTTCAGATTTCTTGTAAGATTTGTGAGTGTTTTAATGCCAGGGCAGTGAGTGGTAGGTGTAACAAGCTTATTTTGAAAGATATATTGCCTGCTTCTGCTTCTGCTCTTCCTTCTACTTCAAGGGCTCAAACCCCTTTGAAAAGTCAGAAGAGTTTGAAGACCAGGAAATCAAGGATATATTCCCTTCTCCAATCTCCTTCTTCCACTCCAAGTTCAGAGCCACTATTTAAAATAAAAAAGGTTTCAGATCCATCCTTCTAAGATCCTGTTGTTCGTAAGGCCAAAAAGGTGTCAGATCTGATCATACACCTAGTCAGATCTCCTCTGATCTGGTCTTTGTGCTTCTCTCTGGAGCCGATGTCTCCATGATTGAGGTCTCCTTTTCTACAGGAGACTCCAAAAAGTCTTCTCATCTTCCATCAGCATCCTTCTCCATCAGGTCTTCCTGGAGTCTTTCTGAATATGATGTTGATAGGATGATGAGAAAATTCCTTGGAACGCAAATCCAGGTGGGGTCCTTCATGCTCTGTCGCCCATCTGATCCATGAGTCTGCAACCTTCAGCACAACCTTTTGTGACTTCTTATCCAATCTGACCTATGGTTTCGGAGATGTTGGATCCAAAAATTCTGAGAGTCAGCGAGTCAGATTTGAGGATGTTACCTTCCGCTATTCCAGCTCTTTTCCTGATCTGTTTGGTTCCAAGCATTTCGGAACAGATCAAGTCTCAGAGCTGAAGTGTCGGTGTCAGGTCTGGGGGTTGACTTTGACTTTGAGGGTTTCAGACCTGTCACTTCCCCTCACTGCCTCAGCATTGGACAGCTCGGGCCTGATTCCCTCCTTGGGGGAAGAATCCAGGGGAAGTGGAGCATTAGCTGATCTGAGAACCTCAGCTCTGGGAGGCTGATTTCTACTTCTCCTTGGCCTTCTGCTTTCTAGGTAGTGGAAAGGGTTTTCTCTCACCCAGGAGATGCTTTGCTATCACCTCTTCGGATCCTATTCCCAATCCTCCTCCAGATTTAACTGCTAAGTCTCATCCTCTTATTCAACAGGGACAGACAATCTGTGAGAGCTTCCAGACAGTCCCAGCACAAGGACTTCCCCTTTCTTCTGACACTTCTCCAGAGTATCCCACTGAAGAGGTTCTTCAGAAGAAACTGTGCAAAAGGAGGCACTTAGATTCCCTTAGGAATCATTGACAGAAGACACTGATTTTGATGAAAGGCCCCCTAGATCCCCACCAGATGACATCTCATTTGGAGATATTTTAGAAATCCTGCATTAAAAAGGTGGATGGTCTTTCCAGAACCCTTCTCAGGATGAATCAGTTTTGCCAGAAGCTTTCAGGTCTGGCCTGTCTACATATTGGGTTACCCTTTCCCCCTGTGGATGAGATTATCAACCTTGTCTCCTGCCGGGCATGGAAGGAGCCAGACTCTGTAGAGTCCATCCCCAAATGGCCGGACAAGATCCTCAGTGCACCACCAGATAGGCAACAATATTGCAAGGGGATTTCCATAGATGCCATGGTTGTTGTGGCAGGCACAAAAAAGGAACTAGATGAACAAAGCTCCTCTGTCCATCCCCCTAACAGAGAGTCTAGGGCTTTGGACAGATATGGAAAGCAAGTATATGCATCAGCAACCTTTTCCATACAATCGCTGAATTACCTGGCACATTTTACCAGGTTACAGAGGGGCATAGTAAAGGAACTCTCTAACTCTACCCCAGATCCATGTCAGCAGAGGAAGTAAAAGCCTTCATGACTGGCCACCCTACAATCAATATCAAATTGTGTCCATCAGGTTAATCTCTCACATGGCTGAAGGTTCCTCACTGGCCACAGGTACAAGCATATCCATTAGGAGGCATGCCTGGATGTGCTTGTGTGACTTTGAGGAGCCCTTTAAAGCATCATTCATCAATGCTCCTTTTGATGGATCCTTTCTTTCTGGGCCTACCATTAGAGACACCTTCCCATAGTGAACTTGATGGAAAGACCCTATATGCCATAGGAGTCTGTTTTTCTACCCGTCAGAGATCTTTCTCAAGAAATCAGTGTAATGGTATGAAATTGTGGTTTCGGAAAATTTAAGGGTCTTTTCAAGATTCAAAAGGAGATTTTTATCCCAGAGGCAGAGAAGGAAACAATTACAATAATGCATGTGGTGGTGGTGGTGGTGGTGGTGGGGGGGGGTCTGAAAAATCAAGGGTCTCAAAATTCTTTCTCAGGCAGACCCTTTCAGCATTCCTGAAAGGCTGCCTGACTGTTCTTCTCTGACGACAGTTGGGGGGGGTGCTCATCTTTGCACCCAGAAGCCTGGGCAGCCATCACAGAAGACACATGGGTGCAAAGAATCATATCCAGAGGTTATTTTATTCCATTTTTACAAAATCCCACTTTGGATAAGAAAAAATTCTCCCCAGTGTTCCACCCAATCAATGAGAACAAGCAGCACTGGAAATTCAAAAGCTGCTAGACAAGAGTTATCCAAGTGGTCCCACCAAACCAAAGAGGATCCGTTTTTTTTTTTCTCAAGGTTATTTTTAGTGCCAATGAAAACAGGTGACTTGAGACCTATTCTGGATCTCAGTTATCTAAACAAATTCATAAAGAACTCCAAATTCCAGATGGTCAAGGTGCAATCCATTCTGCCGTTGCTCCAGAAAGGCGACTGGATGTGCTGTATAGCTCTGAACAGACTATCACAAAGATTCCCTCACTTCTGGCTGGGAGCCAGTCACTATCAATTCAGAGCCCTGCCCTTTTCCTCACCACAGCCCTAGGGTGCTCACCAAATGTATGGCTGTCGTTGCAGCTCATCTAAGACTGCATAGATTCAAGGTATTTCCTTATTTTGATGACTGGCTTCAACTGTATCAACCAGGCATCTGTTGATAACAGCCAGAGATTATCTTCTTCAGCTGGCTCACTCTCTAGGTATCACCGTAAATCTTGAAAAATCAAAACTTCAACTAGTACAAGTCTTGGAGTTTATAGGGACTCACCTAGACACAGTGAATCTTCAAGTGTTCTTACAACAGATCAGAATTCTTACTTTAAGGTTACATGTCGATCAGGTTCTGTGTCATCCTTTTCCTCCAGCCAAATTGATCTTAAGAGCTCTGGGCTCGAAGGCTGTTGCAATCACTTTAATACAAACTGCTCATTTTCACATGAGGATCCTTTAGTGGACTTCACAATTGTAGTGGTCCATTCTACACCAACCTTTACATTTTCCAATAAAACTGTCCAGGGTATCCAAGGACTCATTAGTATGGTGGATACAATCCAACAAGATTTGTCAAGGTTGCCCCTTTATTCTTCCTGTTCCCATCACCACGCTGACCATGTGCACCTCAAAGTTTGGGGGTTATAACTTGGGATGTACTGTTTAAGGCATGTGGACCCAATTAGGGACCAAATTGCAAGTAAATGTGCTGGAGATGAGAGTGCTTCAATTAGCATTGCAGGCCGTCTAGAACTATCTCCCTCTGAGCACTATTGCTATTCAAATTGACAATAATTCAGTGGTTTGGTACATCAGCAAATGGGGGGAACCAAATTATGCCCTCTTTGCCGAGAAATTATGAGAGTTTGGCAATGGGCAATCTCATCTAACCATTTTGGTAAAGTGGCACACATTCCGGGGAAGTTAAATGTACTAGCAGGCAGGCTCATCAGAACTGTTTTGATGGCTCATTAGTGTTCTCTCAATCAGTCAGTGGCAAACATGATCTTGCCGTGGCAAACATGATCTTCCAGCAATGGAGTCAACCATACTGTGACCTATTCACCTCTCCCCTCAACAGCAAGTGCAACATGTTTTTTGCCCTAATTCCCCCCTCAGGGACAATCATCAAGAGATGCTCTAGTCCACATTTGGCCCTCTGGTTTTCTTTATGCTTATCCTCCCCTACCCCTAATTCACAAGTTTCTTCAGAAAGTTTTCAGTTTGAAGAGCTTGATTTGGTTTCCATTCCTGTGGTTTCATCTGATATGCCCTCCATGAACATTGGACCCCAATCCAGATCACGCCCATTAGGTCTGACTCATCCTGACATACTAGGACTCAAATTGACTACGTGGTTTCTCCAATTCCAATGATGACTAGATATTATAGGCTTTCTTCTCCTGTTCATATAATTTTGTTTTCATCTCAGAAACCTTCTCCAAGAAAGATTTACAAAAGAAAATGGAGAAGATTCTCTTTATGGGCTTAGCAGCAAGGTGTGGACCCTTTCTCTGCTCCAATCCCTGCTGTTTTGGAATTTTTAAAATTTCCTTTTTGAGGTTGGGCCAGTTTCTTCACTATTAAAGTTCAACTGGCTGCCATTTCAGATTTTCATGTCAGAAATAATGCTATCCCTTTAAAATAATCTAAGCTTTGTAAGGCATTTCTTAAGGGTACATTTTTGCTGTTCCCATCGATTAAGGGCCCTATTCTTTCTTGGGATCTTACTTTAGCTTTATAGAGTCTGATACAGTCACCCTTTGAACTCTCCCCAAATGTGGACCTTAACTTTCTTTCTTGGAAAACAGTATTTCTTATAGCCATAACTTTGGCAAGGCAAGTCTCTGAAATCCAAGCACTCTCTTCAAAACTGCCTTACTTGATCTTCCATAAGGAGTTGCCTTACATAGAAATCCATCCTTCTTACCCAAAGTTACATCAGAAGCAAACATCAATCAAGTCATCAGTTCGCCAGTATTTTCCCTAAATTTAAGAATAAAGGAGAATCCATGCTTCATTCATTAGATGTACATAGGCAACTTCATTTATATCTTCATAGAACAAAAGAAATTAGGAAGACTGCAATTATTCATTTTCTTTGGAAAAAACAAATGGGGGTAAGCCTGTTTTCAAAACTTCAATAGCCAAATGGATAAGTAATTGTATTTCTCTTGTGTACTCCTTAACAGGATTGACCTTCCCCAGACAACCAAAAACTCATTCAACTAGCTCTATGACTACATTATCTGATTTTTGGTCCAGAGCTTCTACTTATGATATTTGTGCAGCTGCCACTTGGTCTAAAGATCATACCTTTGTGGCTCATTATAAATTAGACATCATCTCCAGGAACAGAACTACATTTGGCTTTGTAGTACTCCAGAGCATCCTTCCATGAGGGCCACCAAAGGTTACTGTAGCAGGGGACTCTGTCCCATATGTAGAGGAATGAATGAAAATGACAACATCAGATTTTTAAGTTATGTACTTACCATAACTATACATCTGTGTTGTCCATTTTCATTCTTCCTCAACTTCTCTCCCCCTTTCCCCCTTTCTTGTCTTTGGAATGACCTAATGGAGTTGTTAGGAACCTTTGTTCTGTTTGATCTGCTGTTCTGTTCTGTTACATCTTTTTTCTGTCAGTATTATGGTTATGTTACATTTTTCAAGCATAACTTAGAGGCAGCAAACCTGATCTGAGGTAAAAGCAGTGATCAGGAGCATTACTGGAAAAGGGAAGAGCTCGAGAGTTGGATCCTATACTTCAAAAAAGTCAGATCCAAAGATCTGACCCAAACCCATACATTGAGGAAGAAGAAAAATGGAGGACACAGATGCATAATTATGGTAAGTACATAACTTAACAATTAATGCTGCAATGACAAAACTTTTGTCAGTGCTGAGTCTATGATTGGTACATGCAGATTTGAAGATGAATGACATTTAGCTGGAGGGAAAGATAGAAGCTGGCATCAATCCTTTGTAAATGAAAATAGAGAAATTATCCAAAATATTCAATAAATGTTTTCTAGAATATTCCCTTTTTGTATGTTCTAACCAAATTATACATATTTGCTTTTGAGAGCTGTTCTATGTAACTACTACTCAGTACTTGTTGGTGAAACCTTGGACTTGTTATCCAGAATAACAGAGACGTATCTTTAAATGCTAATAGTAACCTAGCTGGAATCTAGTTAGCTATAGATTATTCTGTACATGATTGTGTTGTTTTTTGCTAACTATTCTGATCCTGCTTAATTAACCCTTAGTAAAAGTGTGCACTGACTTGCCTTAACTTTCACTAAGGCATCCTGCTTTTAAATACCATGTAGTACACTAGGCCAAGTCTGTGATGCCTCAAGGGATAAATAGTAGTTTAGCGAACTTGAAGTTGACTAGCAGTACAGGCACTGAAAGAACGAGTAAAGTAGGGTGGGAATGAATGGCAGTGACAGTTTGGTCATTGGTGGGGACAGTGCAACCTTATCTAATGATATGCTGATATCCACTGGAGTATCTCACAGGCAGGAGGATTTTTGTATAGCTATAGTAAATGCATAGAGCATTTGGAATAAATCTGCTTTTCCATATATGTGGTATGTTACCAACAGATTGGATATACTGAGTCTTGGCTGAAAGAGAACTCCATTTTTCTATCCACACTTGTAAACTTAGCCTAGCAGGTGTACCAGAATAGCAGACATGGAGATTGCCAGGGAGGCAAAGTTCTTCTTTCAGCTCATCAGTGTCAGTAACTGCCATATCCCCCAGTGTAACTGGAGAGTACAACTGGCAGCTACTTTAAAATCCATATTGGTTTATTCTGCATTACAACATTTATCTCTCATAATCTAGAAAATGCCCTGAGCTCCAGGAACTCATATATGCTCAGCCACAGTATGACTTTTATCCTCAAGGGTAATTCTCACTTCAGACTATTAGACCACAAGTAAAATGCTCTCTAGTTTACATTGATCTCTCAAACAGACTAGTAGAGACAGAGAACAGGAAAATATTTTGAGTGTTATCATTTTAACTGAGTGCTTGCTTTTTTTTCTAAGTCTACACTGATATAAGTATACTACATTTTTTTTTCTTTATAGTTTATTGCTTATTGTAATTTGTGCATTAAAATTTACTGTTACTCATGGAGCTTTTCTCCCTGGGCCTCCGCTGAAAAAGGATCTGTGTCCAGTCAGACTTTCCTGGTAAACAAATGTTAAATAAATAAATAAAAATAAAATAAAATCTAAACACTATCCCTTGGATTAAAAAAGGCTAGCCACTCTTTGTAGTTGCCCACTAGAAGTCTGTCCGTTACCATTACAGTGAAAAAATGTGATTCAGAGACTCATATGGTCATAATGAGAAAGACTTCATTATTAACTCAATAGGATATCTCTGAATCACACACTAACCTCCACTAGTACTGTCAGACCCAATGACAGTATTGTTTCCCCTAGTGACCCATGCATCATGTCAGCAAAAGCACTCCCCAACACACACACACACACACACACACACACACACACACACACACACACACACACACACACATGCATGCACACACACACACACACACACACACACACACACACACACACACACACACACACACACACACACTCATCAAGAAACAATTCCCTGCTAATAAAACTCAACATAAATTCGCACACATACACACACACGCGCGCATACACACACATTTATATATATATATATATATATATATATATATATATATATATATATATATACATACACATCCATGCACTTGATTCCATGTGTGATGCCTTCAGTCCAATCACCCAGCCAGATACCACACATACACGTGCACACAAAACTTCATTCATGCCTGTACAAACACACACATGCACACATACCCCACCCCCATGTATTCTTTGAACTTAATTGCACCAAAAGTAATCCCATAGGAATTTTTGAGTTATGCCATATTTTAACAACGGTCACTTTTTCCTCCAACAGTGAAATTTTACATTGCTGTGGCAGTCTCTGAATCACTTGGTTGTACGAATTCTGGGCAAGAGTACATAGCTATTTAGCATCAGATCACCTTCCACACTAAGCACCCCCACCAGAGGAAAACCTCATGGCTAGAGCAGTCTAAGAATCATAAAGTCTTAAAACTGCCATATTAAGACCTTGCAGTAAGCCTTTCTAAATCACAGCATACATGTTTAGGATGTTACCGGCAAATGTTTTCAAAACAGTTGCTAAGATATAATCTCCATCTGTATTAATACCTACTTCTTGTGTGTATGAGTATGTCTCATTTGCTATTTATATCTGCTGAACTAAGAGCAATCTGTTTTCTTATGCTTTTTCTGGTATCTATGCAGTTTAAGTGTAGCTATGCAATTTGTGAACTCTTTTGTACTTTAGTATTAGCCATCTATCTACTTACCTTATACGTCATCTGTCTGTAAGCTTTGTTCCATTGAACTTGGATCTTGGCTGTAAAGATCAACTGACCAGTTCATTTACCAGTTATCAGGTAGTACAATAAATAAATTAAAGTAAACCTATTTATCACAGTAACCTGATGTTTTTAAGACTATTGAGTGGGATTTGATTAGTGTCCCAGACAGTGTGGGAGCCAGGTAGAGAAAGAGAGAGAGAGGAGTGAAGGGGTGTGACCAGCTTGCTTCTCTGTCGGGGGAGGAAGGTTGTGCATGGTCAGGGAGTAGCCAAGGAGATCAGGTTTCTCTAGTGAAGACTGGGAGAACTATCTCCCATGCTCAGGGTTGCTGGGCAGGGTTGCTTGCTGATGTACATCCCTTGCAGATTTTAGAGACCACCCAGTGCCATCAGCCTAGTGCGTGCCCCACCATCCTCAGCATACCTGAATGAGCACTGGGAGGAATGGCATAAGGAAAAAAAATGCACAAACATCCCTGATGCCTCCTCAGTGATGACCTCTCCCAGTAACTTCACCCTGATGAAAGGGAATGAATGGGCAGATTGGCCAGCAGGAGGCTGATGAAGAGCAGGCATCAGGGGCAAACTGTGGCAAAAAAAAAAAAATTTTTTGGGTATGATAAACTACATGACTGTTCCTGTTTAACTGATTTCCAGCATACCCTTAGCATCAGCATTTAGCTGCTATGCTTCTTTTTCTGGCCATCTTTTTCCTTGGTCAATAATCTTTGTTTTTTACTTGTACAGTTAGGAAGTGTGAGGCCAGCTATGAACTCAAGGTCATCACCAATAATAAAGGCAATCATAAAGCCTTCTTCACTTACATCAGAAAACTAAGAAGTAATATTCAGCCTTGTGCCAAACTTAGTTGTAATGAAGCAACCCATTCTGACCCCAAGTCTGTAGCAGATGTTGTCACAGACACATCTAGTTTTAATTTTAGAACCCTCATCCACCCCAATACTCTCCCCATTTCCCCCATTCAGGTACTCCTAATATTACTGTGTCGGGTATTATCAGTTATTTCAGAAGACAAAAACACCAGTTCTGTGAGACCTGATACTGTACCTGGTGTCTTATTATTTGCAAAGTACCACCTAGCTCAACCCCCTCCAAACCTTTTCAACATGAATCTTTCTTCTAAATATGTCCATGAAGTATTGGTAATGCCCAGTAGTGGTACCATTACACATGGGTGGCCATACTGCAGGCCTTTGTAATCGTAGGCTATTTAGCTGCAAAAACATCATCTTTAAAACAATGGAGCACATAAATGCTGAATTAATAAATGATATGGGTGATCTGTAGACCATGAACACAAAACAAGTGATTTGTAAGAGAGTGAGTCATGTTTACTTAATATGTCTGATTTTGTTCTTCTATCAGTGAAGCCCTCAGTGAAGGTGTGACTGTCTGTACTGCTTATCTTTACCTTGCCAGGATCTTTGATATTATTACACATACACACACACACACACACACACACACACACACACACACACACACACACACACACACACACACGTATTATAAAAATTTTCACAGCTCAGAACCCAAATGCAGTTTGGTAGATGCAAAGTGGCACACTAAAAAAAGCATGTTTTAAGGGTGGGTAGCACCTCTTCAGGTCAGAGAAATGTCATTACTGGTGTCCCAAAAGATTATGTCCTAGGTGTTGCACTCTGTTATCTAATTTTCTAAACTTAAACCAAGCACTGATGGTCTATAGCTAACTAAGTTTGCTGACAATTGCAAATGTGGCACCACCATGAAATCTTCGTTTGACACTGAAAATCTGCAGCGAGGCTTGGACCAGATAAACACCTGGCATATTAGTAATAATCTTACCATAGATATCAAAAAATGTAGCATAGTCAGAGCTGTTGCTTGGTCAGCTGGCATCTAAGGAAATCTCCCAGTAGGCACGTACTTCACCCAAATTTAAGGACCAAAAAAAAAAAAAAAAAAACAATAAACATCTTCCATAGGTGATGGCAAGTAAACTTCTTGCTACAGTACCTAACACAAGTACACATAATCAAAGCAAATCATTTCAGCATCTGAGATGTTAAATGACTTTCAACACTGCACTTGCACTCAGTCACCTAAGTGCCCACTGACTTGGGGACACTTCTTCTGCAGTGCTGATTGGACCTTCTAATAGCTTTTACCTGGGATAGCCATTCTCATCTCCCTGCCTTATCTTACTTCTCTGACCATAGTTACTTTTGGTACGGCCAGAATCACCTCCTCTTAGCACATTGCAGGTGCCCCTGGCAAAATAGGCACAATCGCCAGATACTGAGTCAATGGGTGATATTGAGCATTCTTTAAATCATAATTTTTTAGTCATAGTTAGAAAATTATTCACCTTGCACAACTCATCTGTCACTATGTTTCACCTAAATACTTTCACTTTTCTGATGTAAATAGAAATATATTATTAGATTCAATATTGTCTTTTCTGTCCAGGTTTTACTTGTGGGGTTATTGGTTCTTACTCAGATCCAAGACCGTCCATTTCCAAAGACTTCAGGCTCTAAGCACTGCCTCCTCTACCCTTAGCACCTTGTTCTCTGCACAGTTACTTCAAATCTTATTTGCTGTCATCCAGATAGCAGGTAGATCTCAAGCACCTCTTGGTGTATTATTTTCATGCATTTTTTTTTGTCTTTGTACCAACTGTTTCGCTACCCTAGCTTATTGTTATTGTAGATACGTAGTGTTTTTAGGTAGGTAGGTAGTATTTAAATTAGGCTCGTTTAAATAATTTATACAACCACACTCCTATTCCCTCCTTCTCTCTCCACAAGTTTCAACAACTGTTGTCCAAACGTACCAGCAATTCTGCTCACAATGTATAACTTCAGGAAACCACGTAGTAAAACACAAATATTTATTCTAGTGCCTCGGTGTAACCACCTTCAGGAAATAACACAACTACAGAAAAACACACCCTTTTTATACATCCTTAAAGTACATCCAATCGTTTAAATAATTTGTTTAGAATTTGACTGTTTCTCTTGTTTGACTGTTGGCTCTTCCCAACCATTTGTTTTTGTTTCCTTGTGTGTGTGTTTAAAAAAGTTAGATTTGCAGTATTTTTTTTTTTTTCGTAGTGTGTTTGTTGGTGTATTACATTGGATAAATGATTTAAAAAGTGTGTGCGTGAACCACAAGCTCCCTTCACAGGCTTCCTGGCTGATCATTTGGAGACTGATTGCTCCATTTGTGACAGCTTCATATCCAGGACTATTGGGGACCATAGGGCTAAGTTAGTCCTCAAGGGTCTTCTGTCCACAGGAGATGCTTCTTCCTACTGCAGTCTGGCTAGCAAGTCAGATAAGACTGATAACAGTTGGGGAGAAGGTGCTAAGGACCCCAAACTTTCTAATGGGGATCTCAAATGAATGGTTTCCCTTGCTTCTAACCAGCTGAATTTGAAGATCCATAGATCTTCGGCTCCTCCAACTCCATCAGTGCCGGCACTGGACGCAACTGCTCAGGTCAGTTATCCTTCAGAGAAGATGTTCATTCCCTGATGCTTTGCCTCCCTAGTCCCTTCCTGTCAAAAGAGGCTTTCTCAGGCAGGGTTCACTCCCCTTTTTTGCCATCTACTCCAAGAGAGTTATCCCCAGAGTCACTCCCTTCTCTGCCTCAGATGGAATTTTTTCCAGTTCAAGCCCAGTCCCCTGAGACTTTCACTGGTAGGCAGGTCTCTAAACCCTCCTCAGTAGCTTCTTCATCTCTGTCGGTTCAAATGGTTGGGAGTATTAGACCCACTGATTGGAAGCAGCTGATGCAGTCCTTCTTTCAGGCTCAGATTCAATTAGGCCTGATCCCAAGTCCTTGACCCAAGGCTTCTGCTCTGACTACCTTGTTTCCTCCCTCAGATTATGTGGCTGCAGGGCTTCTGGAGACAATTGCCATACCATGATCAGGGTTGAGTCCAACAGCCTGACTGATTCCAGCTCCCACCCCTACTTTGACCTTTTTGAGTCTGGTGTCTCTGAGCTGAGCAGGTATCAGAGTCGACTACTTGAGGTCAGGGTTTCCAGGTTGGGTCAACACTTTGAATCTTGAACTTGACTCTCCCTATGAGCACCCATCAGCTTTCTATAGTTTGGCTCAGATCTCAGCATGGGGCAAATGGGATAGGCATAGGAGTCCAGTATTTCCTCAGAGTCTTTGAATACCAGGGGTGTGTGTGGATTTCAGGCAGCTTCAGTCTCTACCTTCATCATGGTAGAAAAGATTTTTTCTGGTCTGGAGGTGGAGTGATTAGTGCCCCTCTCTGTTCTTTGTCTGTGAGTGGACTCGCACCAGCTTGCTCCAGGACAGCCTGCTCCAATATGCCTTCAGACCAGCCTGAATTCAGAGCCCCTGTCTCTTCTGCGGACCCCCCCCCCCCATGCAGGAGAGTCATGGCAAGAGGTGATGTAAGAGGAAACATGGATAAACCATGGATGAATCACTCACCAAGGGTACTGACCTCAAGGAAGGAGCGTTCCCAAAAATCACCCCTCAAAGGTGCCTCTGTTGGTGCTGTCATGGAGCTGCTTCACCAGCGTAATGGGCTGGATAGCTGAAGCCCCATCTCCAGAAGAGTTTGTTTTTGGAGGCTTTTGGAGTGTCCCATCCATGTCCTGGGCGTTTCCCCATCTGGATGGACTTATTGACTTAGTGTCTCAGAGAGCTTGGAAGGGAGCCCAGTATGATGGAGCCTATATCTAAAAAGCCCAACAAAATCTTGCCCCCCCCCCCAAGGATCAGTAACACTGGAGTAAGGATCCTGTTGTTAATGCCATGATGGTAGCAGCATAGAATCCAGGGCATTGGACCAGTTTGGGAAGTGCTCCTACACATCAGCCACCTTTGTGCTGAAAGCATTAAATTACCTGGCTCATTTGACAAGGCTTTATTGGGATATCATGTCTGAAGTGTCAAGACTGTTTAAGACACAGCAGGTTCCAGAGTTTCAGAAGACCCTAGAAATGCAGTTGTTCACACCACAGTCTGTTTCTAATGTACCAGTGCTCCTGCTTTCCAACATGACTAATGGCATGTCCTAAGCTGCTGGTACCAGCATTGCCATGCACCGTCATGCTTGGATGAGGTTGAGCAACTTTGCAGTCTGTTTTTAAGGTTTCCTTTATTAATGGTCCTTTTGATGGCTCATCACTTTTTGAGCCTAGGATTAAAGACACATTTACCAGGAGTGAGCAAAACAGAAAGACACTGTATGCCTTAGCAGTACATTTTGTCACCCCCCTCCACCCGCCATGACCTTCTCTAGATACCAGAAGGAAAACAAGAATTTCTTGTTTAGGAAAGCACAGCAGTCTTTTCAGGATGCTCGTGCAGGGGGTTCCTGTAATGCTGTGGGATGTGTAACCAGAATTGATGCCACCCATGCAGCAGGGGTGGTTCACAGAACCAGTGCTTCCATGAAGTATTTTTTAGGAGGCCCTTTCAGCATTCCAGAAAGGTTGCCTAGTTGTTCTGCTCAGGAAGCAGTTCAGGGTCACTTGGCTCTACACTTGGAAGCTTGGGAGGCCAACACCTCAAATGCATGGGTGTTGAGAGTCATATCCAGTGGCTTCATGAGTCCATTTTTATTTCTGACAAAAGAAAATGCCAAACACCTTCTGAATGTGTTACCCCATGAGAGTAAGAACGCAGCTACTGAGATTCAAAAGCTGCTAACAAATTAAGTCATCCAAGATTTCTTACCCAACCAGCAAGTATCCTAGGTCTATTCTATGTTATTTTTGGTTCCAAAGAAGAACAAGGACCTCAGATCAATTTTGAATCTAAGCAAGTTGAATCATTTTGTAAAGTAGACCAAGTTCCAAATGGTCATGGTGCAGTCCAATCTGCCTCTTTTGAGGAAGGATGACTGGATGTGCTCAGTCTATCTTAACGATGCCTACCATCATATAAAGATAGTAAAGCGGTCAAGAAGATTTCTGTGCTTTGGGTTGGGAGCCAATCATTACCCATTCAGAGCAATTCCCTTTTGTCTCACCCCCCCCCCCCATGTTTGTCAAGTACATGGCAGTCGTGGCAGCCTGTTAAGTGGCAGGTTTTCCAGGTCTTTCTTTACCTGGATGATTGACTTCTCACCACCTCCACAAGAGCATCTTTAACCAGGGCCATGGATTCCTTACTCCAGTTGTGTCTCTCCTTAGGAATCACTGTGAACTATTCAACACCCAGCCTTCAGCCAGTTTAGATGCTGGAGTTCATAGGCTCTCATTTAATCCCAATCTCTCAGATTGCAAAATGTCCAGCTCACAGAGTGACTGCCCTTCATGTTCAGGCCAGTATTGTATTGTCTCAAAGGAAGTTTCCTGCTTCCCTGGTTCTGAGGCTTCTAGGTCACAGGACTGCAGCGATTTGCTTAATCCCCCAGATGCGGTACTATATGAGGATACTGGAGTGGACATTAGCAACTCAGAGGTCCTATGTAACCCACCTTGGATTTTCCCATCATTTTGACTGGAGTCTGGTGAAGTCAAATCAGTGAAGTGGTGGTCAGATTCCCTCATAGTGTCAGCGAGGACACCATTTGTTCTTCCTCCATCACAGGACACAGTCATGACGTATGCCTCCCTTCTCAGGTGAGGGGGGCATTTAGAAGGGAAGACAATCCTAGAGACATGCTCTGTGCATGAGGCCATTCTTTACATCACTGTCTTGGAGATAAGAGAGTAAATCTCCTTGCGTTGCAGGATTTTCAGGACTTCCTCCCCAAGGGTGTGATTTAAATGCAGAAAGACTATGTGCTGGTGGTTTGGTATGTGAACAAATGGGGGAACGTGGTCCTAACCTCGTTGGGAAGCCATGAGAGTTTGGTGATGAGTGATTTCATCTCAACAGTTTCTGGTAGCAATGCATAACCCAGGAAACTTTAAAATTTTACAAACAGTATGGTCAGGAACATCCTTCTTCCTCATAAGTGATCTCTAAATCAGAGGGTAGTGGCTCAGATCTTCCTGCATTGGAGCACTCTGTATTATGATCTGTTTGCTTCCCCATTCAGCACCAAGTGCAACAGTTATTACATCTAAGTTCCTCCACAGGGACAGTCATCCAGGGACACTCTCCTGTATGCTTGGCCCCTGGGTCTCCATATGCTTATCCTCCCACTCTTCTAATAATAAAGTTTTCCATAAAACAGCTCATTGCAGAGAGACTGTGATCCTCATTGCTCCTTTGTGGCCTAATCAAATGTGATTCCCCTTTCTGTGGCCTCTTTTGTAGTACCCTGCCTGGGTGCTGGATCCCATTATGGATCTGATTTCTCACCTAGCAGGCTTGGACCAGCCCAAAATCCAGATTGTCAAACTAACCACACGCTTTCTCCAATTCCCTTAATGGGTGAGAAATTCCAAGCTTTCAGATAGAGTAGTGCACATTTTCTCCTCTTCCAAGAAGACATCTACTCACAAAGTCTGTGTTAATAAGTGGAAAAAGTTTGCATTATGGGCATCTTCTAAAGGTCTGAATGCCTTCTCAGTACGTTTGTATGCTGTTCTTGATTTCCTTGTGGATCTTTTTCAAGCTGAATATAGTCACTCCACTGTTAAAGTTCAGATGTTAAGTTGTCAATCTCACCTTCATTCTTGCTGGATGGGTTCGGAGCTGATCCTCGGCTCCGACTCGGCTTATACCAATGCTCGAGAGCTATTTTTACCGGCTCGAGGTAATCCTGTATCCCACAATGCTAGGCGCTAACTACCCAGATCTCATTTGCCACTTAGCTGTGAGGTTGCGTTTTTGCCGGCTCTCTGGTAAATTTTCAAAAAACAGCTTTTCGGGTAAGGTTTTTCCCTTTTATTTTCAGGGTTAGTGTTAGTTATCTCCCCTTTTCACCCTCTTAGAGCAACCCACTTTGTATAGTCCCCTTTTGGGTCTATTTTTCTATCCCCTCGGCCCTTCCTTCCCCTTATATAACTAGGCCTTAGGGCCAAGTTAGTTTTTGGGTAATTTGTTAAGTTAGTTTTTAGTTTTAGTCTTAGTCTTTGGTGTGTTGAGTGACTGGACTAGATTTTTTTCTTTACTGTGGTGTGTCTGTGTGTGTGTTTGGGTGTGTTCCACCATTATGTCTAAGGAGTTCAAGGTCTCAGGCTTCAAGAAGTGTGACTCGTACTGTCAGAAAATGTCTCTGACAGACGGTCACACTTCTTGCGTGTATTGCCTAGGCCCTCTGCACCTGCAGGACTCTTGTTCCGTCTGCCATGCATTCAGTCCAAGAGTCCTGCAGGAACACAGAAACAAATTGATTTTGAGAGGCTTATTGAAGCCTGAAGGCTCCCCGGCCAAGGCCTCATTGGGCAAGCCTTCTAAGCCCACTAAATCGTCGGCTCCGAGTTTAGAGCCTCTGACCAGTGGTGCTACTTCTGCTTCGGCATCGGCTCCAGCTGGAGCCGATGCTTCAAAAACCCAGTCGGCTCCGATAGTTTTGTCAGAACCGACTTTGACTCGTAAGCGCTCCAGGTCCCCCTCTTTGGAGTCGGTCCATTCGGCTCCGAGATCTCCTTTGCTTTCGGAGCGTAATCACCAGTCCCATTCCTCTCGGTCTTCCAGGCTTTCGGACCATGACCTCGAGAGGGTGGTTAGCAGACTACTTAAGTCACAGGCACTGGCCCACATGCTTTATAGCCCTTCTCAACAGACAGTGGCTATCCCCATTCCATCATCGATTCCTCCTCTGACTCTTCCCCTGAGTTCGGAGCCGGAGTTTGTGGGAGCCGGGACCGTCGACACATCGGAGCTGATACCACCCATTTTGGCTCCGTCGTCGGCTCCAATTTCTTCTATGGTGCCATCCTTGGAGGGATCCGGATGCCGTGACTCCCTCGTCGGTTCAGAGGGGGCGAGTGGCATCGGACCCTTGTCCGACCCCATTCTCCCTCTCGGAGCCTCGGCGCAGGTGAGTTCGGCTCCGACATCAGCCTCAGAGCCATCCCTGTCGGTGCCGGGAGGGGTCCTTATCTCTTCAGAGTGGGGACCTTCTTCTCTGCCTGATAGGGGTGCTTTTGAGGTCATGAGGAGTGTCCTGGCCCCTGTGCCTGTTCCTCGGTCGGCTCTCTCAGCTCCTCCCACTATAGTGCCTGCTACAGTCTCTACCCATCCTCTCCACCCTGACTGCAGAGATCCTACACCTCAGGGGCCCCCATTGGGAGCATCCTCCTCTTCTGAGGCCTCCCCTGATCCATCAGGGGAGTCCCCTCGGAAGAGGAAATGTAAGAGGAAGCATCTGGACTCCCCTGAGTCCGTCACATCTGATACCAACTTGGATGAGTCGGAAGGGTCCCCAAAATCCCCCTCTGAGGATGTCTCCTTCTCTGACATCCTTGAGATCCTCAAGCAGAGGGGGAACTGGTCTACCCTCAATCCTTCCGAGGACGAGTCGGTCTACCTAGAGGCGTTTGGTTCTCACCCTTCCACCTCCTGGGTGTCTCTGCCCTTTGACCCCCTTATGGAAGTTGTGGCCAAGAAGGCATGGACGGCCCCTGACTCGATAGAACCTACCCCACGGAGGCCTTCAAAATTTATCACAGCCCCTGATGATAAACAGTTTTTGACCAAGGGTGTCCCTGTTGATGCCATGGTGGTGGCAGCAGCCACTAAAAAGGAACTGGCTGATCCTTCGGTACCTATCCATCCTCCTAATAAGGAATCTAGGACCATGGATAGGTATGGCAAGCGGATGTTTTCTTCAGCGACCTTTACCATGCGGTCGCTAAATTACTTATGTCATTTCACTCGTCTTCAAAGAGACTTGCTCAAAGAAATGGGTGACACTCTACAGGATCCAACAGCTGCGGGGTCTCAGGACAAAATCAACTCCCAGCTGGCAACCCTAAACTCAATTGTTAACTCCTCCATGCGGCTTATTTCTTATGCGGCCGATGGGGCGAGTAGGGCTGCAGGCACAGGTGTGGCCTTAAGACATCATGCCTGGATGCAGCTTTGTAACTTTGCTGACCCCTTTAAGGCGTTGTTTGGATCTCAGGTGAAGGATACTTTGACCAGATGCGAACAAGACGGCAAGACTCTCTCTGCCGTGGGAGTCTGTTTTTCCACCCCATCCAGACCATACCCCAAAGGACAGAAGGGTGGAAAAATGTGGTTCCGCAAACCACAGGGAGTCACGCCGGACGCACGAGGTGAGTTACCCTCTAGAGGCGGGGGGGGGACAACAATAGACGCCACTCCAGGGGCAGAGGGGGTTCGCAGAATCAGGGTAGCAGAGAAGCTGTCTCTGGCCAACCCTTCCAGCATCCCTGAGAAGCTGCCCGACTGTCCACCTTTGGAGGCAGTCGGGGGAAGATTACCACTGTACCCAAAAGCCTGGCTTTCCCTTACCGAAGATACTTGAGTACGGTCGATCATATCCGAGGGTTACAAAATTCCCTTTGTCCACACCCCAAAACAGCCAAACAGGCCCCTTCCAGATGTTCCACCCGGTCTAAGGGAACAAGCAGTATTAGAAATCTCAAAACTGCTAAGACAAAGGGCTATCCAGCCAGTCCCAGCAGACCAGCAAGGATCCGGAATCTACTCCAAGTTCTTTTTAGTACCAAAAAAGACAGGGGACTGGAGACCAATTTTGGATCTCAGCAGACTGAACAAGTCTGTTCAAAGAACGAAGTTCCGGATGGTCACGCTACAGTCCATTCTACCCTTTTTGGGTCAGGACCATTGGATGTGCTCTATAGACCTTCAGGATGTGTACTACCACATCAAGATGCACAGGCGCTCCAGGAGGTTTCTCCGCTTCCGGCTGGGAGCCAGTCACTACCAGTTCAGGGCCCTGCCCTTTCGTCTCACTACAGCCCCCGAGTGTTCACCAAATGCATGGCAGTGGTTACGGCTCATCTGAGGTGTCAAGGATTCCAGGTGTTTCCATATCTAGACGACTGGCTCCTTACCGCCACCACCAGGCGTCAACTTATTCAATCCAGAGATTACACCATTCAGATTTGTGAAGAGCTAGGTATCTCCATAAACTTCGAAAAGTCTGCCTTGTCACCTTGTCAGTCTATTACCTTCATAGGCGCCATGTTAGACACAGTCGAACTCTCTGCAAAACTGACGGCTCAAAGAATCTCAGATATTCGCGAACATGTTCATATCCTGCTTCAGAACAACAAAATTCAGGGCAAGTTTGTACTGAAGACTCTAGGTCTCATGGCGGCTGCCATTACGTTACTTCCCTTAGCTCGCTTCCACATGTGACAATGGATGCTCTTCTCTCAGTGGTCCTTCCAACAGCTCCCGATGTCACACTACATTTTGATAACCCAGTTATGCAAGAGACACCTGTCTTGGTGGATGGTCTCCCTTCAAGTGACTCAGGGCAGACCCTTCGTTCTCGCCCCCCCGGTTGCTACAGTGACAACGGATGCCTCCCTGATCAGGTGGGGGGGCATTTTCAGGGCAGGATGGTCCAGGGCACTTGGCAACCTTTCAAGTGCCACCTGCACATCAATGTCCTAGAGATGAGAGCAGTTCTTTTAGCATTGCAAGCCCTTCAAAACTCTCTTCCCATCGGGACGATTGCATTTCAGACGGACAATATGTCCGTAGTGTGGTACATCAACAAGCAGGGCGGAACCAAGTCCTATCCCTTATGTCGAGAAGCACTCAGACTTTGGCAGTGGGCGATCTCCTGTCAACAGTTTCTGATAGCAACGCATATCCCCGGGAAGTCCAACGTCATAGCGGACAGGCTGAGCAGAGCCATTCTCATGCCACACGAGTGGTCTCTCAAGCAGTCAGTAGTGGAAAAAATTTTTAGAAAATGGGGTCAGCCTTGCTGCGATCTTTTCGCTACACCCCAAAACAGCAAATGCCACAAAATTTTCACTCTCTTCCCTCTTCCCGGCCACCCCCCCAGAGACGCTCTAGTCCACGATTGGCCCCGGGGTCTCCTGTACACCTTTCCCCCCTTTCCATTAATCACTCAGTTGATTCAGAAAGCTACCGCCTTGAGATCCACATTGAGCCTCATTGCTCCGTACTGGCCTCAACAAATATGGTTTCCGTTCCTGCATCGTTACCTCTTGGAGCAGCCCTGGCATCTGGACCCAGTTCCAGATCTCTTGATCCACCAGTCGGGAAGCTGCACCAATCTCTTCCCTCTCTCAACCTCACAGCTTGGTTGCTCCACTTCCAACCTTAGCCAGGCTTCCCTTTATCTCTCATTCGGTACGTGACATCATTTTAGCTTCTCACAAATCTTCTACCAGGAGGATTTATGCCAACAAATGGAAACGTTTTTCCTTCTGGGCAAAATCTAGGAACATAGACCCTTTTGTGGCTCCTATCCAATCGGTCTTAGATTTTTTGGCCGAACTCTTTCATTCGGGTTCTTCTTCCTCCACTATCAGTGACCAGTTAGCGGCCATTTCAAATTTTCATGTTGGCTTGTCAGACTCCTCCAATATGTCTTATAAACTTTGCAAAGCATTCCTTAAAGGTATCTTTTTACTTAACCCCCGGTTAGACATCCCCCACCACAGTAGGATTTGAATCTAGTTTTAACCTCCTTGATTCTCCCTCTCTTTGAACCTGCGGCTTCCTGTTCCTTGAAGCTACTCTCATGGAAAACTTTGTTTCTAGTGGCCATAACCTCTGCGAGGAGAGTCTCAGAACTTCACGCCCTTTGCATTCATCTTCCTTATCTGGTTTTCCATAAAGATAGAGTGTCCCTCAGAACTAACCCCTCCTTTATACCCAAGATATCTTCTGAGGCAAATCTAAACCAGACTATCGATCTCCCAGTGTTCTTCCCTAATTACTCTGACAGATCGGAACAAAAGTTGCATTTCTTGGATGTTCATTGCCAACTCCGTTACTACCTGGATAGAACCAAGCAAATTAGGAAATCTGACCAGCTCTTCCTATCTTATGCTGAAGGGAAGAAAGGCCTTCCAGTTTCCAAAGTAACCCTTTCTAGATGGTTGGCCTCTGTCATCACTTTCATCTATGAACTGAGCCCATTCAACTAGAGCCTTAGCTACGTCTATAGCCTTTCAGGACAGGTTGCCTTTAGATTCAATTTGTGCGGCAGCCACATGGGCCTCTCCCCATACCTTTATTTCTCATTACAAACTGGACATGGCCTCCAAAAGCCGAGCTAACTTTGGTTCCACCGTCCTCAAGAGTCTGTTCCAACGAGCCACCCAGGGTTGAGGTGCTAGGGATGCGGTCCCATCCAGCAAGAATGAAGGCGAGATTGACAACTTAACATTGAGAAGTTATGTACCTACCATAACGTTCCATGTTAGTTGTCTTCTTCTCGCCTTCTTTCTTGCGTCCCGCCCTCCAACCCCCTAGCCTGGACAGACCGATAGGATCCTACGGAGCCTTCCTTTTTTGCCCAGTATGGTCTCCAGTGGTTATCCTTTCCTTGGGATGGCTATCTATATGTGTATGCCATTCTCTCCTTTGTTCTGGGGGCAGAACTGCTATAGTGTTAGCTATCAAACGAGATCTGGGTAGTTAGCGCCTAGCATTGTGGGATACAGGGTTACCTCGAGCCGGTAAAAATAGCTCTCGAACTTTGGTATAAGCCGAGTCGGAGCCGAGGATCGGCTCCGAACCCATCCAGCAAGAAAGAAGGTGAGAAGAAGACAACTAACATGGAACGTTATGGTAGGTACATAACTTCTCATTATCTGCTATTCACAACTTTCATATTGGCAGGGACAATTGTCTTGTAGCAGTGTTGGTGATTTCCAAGGCATTTCTTAGAAGAAAGTTCTTATTGTAACTCCTTATTCAAGATCCTGTTCCTCCTTGGGATTTATGCTTCACATTCTTGCTGGCCCTCCTTTAGAGACTTCAGCAACAGTCTCTTTGAAGTTGTTGTCTTGGAAGACTCTTCTTGGTGGCTGTTACTTTGGCCAGGCATGTGTCAGAATTGTAGACCTTATTCTTAATACCTCCATATCTGGTCTTTCATAAAGGTAAGGATTGTCTCAGAATGGATTCTGCCTTTTTGCCTAGGATGGCATCAGAAACCAACTTGAATAAGGCCATTCATTTTCCAATGTTTTTCCCCAACTTTTCAGACAAAAGAGAATATTTGTGTCATTGGCTTGATGTTCACAGGCAACTGAGATTTTTATTGGATGGAACCAAGTCCATAAAAAGTCTGACTAGCAGTGTGTCTCTTTTTCAAAGGCCTAGTTGAGAAAGCCAGTATCTAAGTCTTCCTTATCTTAATAGTTTTCTGATTGCATTTCATTGGGATATAGATTGAGAGGAAAGGATTTGCCTTGTAAGCCAAATGATCACTCTACTAGAGCTATGGCTACTTCCATGGCTTTTTTCTAGAAAGTTTCTATTGATTGCATTTATCCTGCGGCTATTTGGGTGGATTCAGACACTTTTGTGTCTTACTGCAAGTTGGATGTACACTGAAGGTCTAGGGCCTCTTTTGGTTCCACCATGTTGTGGAATTTCCTCTCATAGGACCTCCCTGGTATGAAGCATGGCTGGTGACTCTCACAAGTTGAACCCTCATGGAAAGAACAACATCAAATGCAAACAACCATCTGTAGGTGGTGAGCCTTGGTTTGAACAGGAATTCTGTTTATGGGATTGGATGAAGGTGTGAGCAATAGGGATTCCACAACCATTTACTGCAGGACAAGCTTAGACTGGATTTATATGCTTATAGGTATATACTAGGCTAGTGACCATCAGTGTCTTTATAAGCCTAGCCATACAACCCAGACCACTTGTGTCCTTATGTATCATGGGTGTTTATTAGGAGGGGTATGTTAGTTAGGAAGTTTCTAGAGGTTATGTGGAGGATATGTTAGTTTCATCATTACTGTTTGCTTCTGTCTCTCAAAGACATGGTGGTCAGACCTGGGTTGAATTTCCGATTTCCCATCCATTGGGCAAGGTTATGCTTAAATAGTGTTAGAGGTGGACTCTACTTCACATGGATGGGGAGCCTGTTCTAGAACATGGAGATTCTCTGAGACACATATCTGTCTCACCTACATGTCTCATTTATGTCACAAGCAAAACTTAAATAATTGAATCTAGTGGTTCCAATGCTGCTCATTTTGTGGATATGCACAAGTTTCATCAAAGCTGGATCTGAGGATTTCTTGAATGCAACGCATTGATAGTCTGTCAGTAACCTGTAGTAGACCACGTATAGAGATAGGGCTTTAATGCAATCTGTACTGGACAATGTGTTTATACCCTGCATTCTCCTAGTAAGAAACCTTTTTTGGGCATTCCAGCTGTTGCATATGTCTGGTCAGGTACATGCAGAAGGGGACACTGTACTCAGTGATGAGTTTGAGATTTCCTTGGATGTGGATACCATGCCCTTACTTATAAGTTAGGCAACATAGAATAATTTTCTTACTACCTTGGCCACTTGTTAGTTAAAGGCCTGATTACTGTCTACATATGTTCCAAGATCCCTGACTACTGGGTCAACTCTTAGGGCTGTCCTATCGATGAAGCAATTAATCTGGGTGGCTGTTTTCCCAAAAGACACTATAATGTATTTCTTGGCTTTGAGTTTTAGTCCATGATTTTGGCATCAGTCATTTGTATGTGTTAGACCCTCTTGTAAGATGTTTGTGTCATGGGGGGAATCTATGATAGCTCCTAATTTGCAGTCATCTGTGAGCTTGGTCAGCCAAAGGCCCTTGATATTAGTCTTTACCTCAAAAAATTAGATGTCAAGTATCAATTGTCCCACCTTGTAGTTCTGAGGTACGCCACTGGTGACTGGTCTTTTAGTGGTGGTGGTGGCCACAACAGTGGTGACTTCCTGGGTCCTGTTGGTGAGCCAGCTAGAAATCCAGTGAGTTATTTTGGGGTTTATGCCCAGTTCAGTGAGTTTGTCAACTATACCTGAGTGGGGTATTGTACTGAATGCCTTACCCAGGTCCACAGTTTTCCTCTCATCCATTGCCTTGGTGACCTTCTGAAAGAAGTCCACCAGGTTTAATAGGTGTGAACTTAACCTGACAAACCAAACTAGGTTGGTTCCAGTGTGTGAAGGTTGCCTATGTCTTTGTTGATCATTTCCATGATAATTCATTCCATGGCTTTCCATACTAGACAATTCAGACTAATATGTCTGCATTTTCCAGGGTCAGCTGATGGTCCACCTTTGTGAAGTGGGATAACCATTGCAGTCTTCCATTCTTGTGGTGTTAAGCCTATTTTGAGGCTGTAGTTGAAAAGTGACTCAAGAGGTCCTGATAGGTCATGTTTCAAACTATTTAGCAGGTATTCCGGGATATTGTCAGGGCCCACTTGAGGTCATGCTTTTGTTCTTAGTGAGTGCCACCAGGACCTGCTCCCTGTTAATTGTTGGGGGGGGGGGTTACACTAGTAGGTATTTCATGGGGGATGCAGGGGGTGGAGTGGGGGGAGAAGTTTGAGCTGAATTTGTCAATTAGCAATTTCACTGTGTCATTCTGCACAGTGAAGGTGACACCATTGATCACTAGTTCAGCACACTAATGTGTGCTGCCTTTGAGATTTCAGACATAGCTGTAGAAGGCCTTGTAGTTGTCTTTAGCCTGTGAGGCTGTCTTGACCTCGTAATTGGCTTTATTAGACTTAATTAATCCTCTTAGTTTCTTGTTTAGTTTAATTAAACAGCTGCTGTCATTATGGGAGTTGCTTTTCTTGATTTTAGCCATGGCTTTTTCCTTTTGATATATACCCCATTAAGTTTAGGATTCCACCAGTGTGGTTTGCTTGTTTGTAGAGTTGTTTTGGGCTTACTTCTAGTAGGTACAGCAGCCTCTATACAGCCATTTACATGGTTGTACAGGGTATCGGTGAACAATTCCGCATAGGCTGCTATGAACTCGGAGTTGAAAGTGACATTAGTTAGTTATTCATTTGAAATCTGGGTGAGATAATACAAAAAAATTTCCAACCTCACACCCCGATCCAAAGGCACAGTTGCAGAGAATTTACAGACAGTAATGTAGCGATACAATTCCAGAAGATTTTTAGGTAAGGAGGGTACAGTTTACTTCACCTAACTACACAGAGAAAATGGTATACCATGTTGCAGAAAATCATAATGTAAAAAATTATTACACATTTACAGTTCTAAAAAACATAAAGGTAATATAACATTCTGAAAGATATCTATGCAGACACCATCTATAAATGCTGATTGATTGCTGATTAACTTACAGTATTGCAAGTCATTCTAAGTGGAATGCTGTTCTGAGAAGGCAGTTTTCCAGTCAAGGGAGATTTCTGCTTGGCCACCAAGCCATCAGTGCTCTTCTGGGCAGTTGGGTGTCTCAGCAGCCCAGCCTGTCTTGTCACCTGAGTGGATTTTCAGCAGACAAGTATGAACTAGCTTCTTAGTTCTTCACAGCTAAATGTACATCAGACTGGTTTAGTGCTGTGCCTAGAGAATTCCCTAGGGAAGGCTGTGATCTGCTTGGCAACATCACTGAGTTCTGGGCTGAGGTTCATGTCCATATTACTCAGACATCATTTTATTAATTTCATGCATGCTTTTGAGTACCTTTGCAGGAACTGTTTCATGTTCATTCAAGATTTTTAGGCTGTCTTTGTAGTCGGGCATCTATTCATCTTATTTGAAGAAGGGATTTATCATCCCAGTTCCAGAGAAGCCTTCACAATGTCATGACAGTTACTGTCTGATTTCAAACCTTCCCATCATCATAAGGTTTTGAGAAAGTAGATTATAAGCACATTGATTCCTGCCTTAAGGAAAATTAATTTAATAATCCATTGCAGTCCAGTTTTCAAGCTCATCACTATACTAAGACAGCCCCTATTAGTCTTTAATGATTTGTATATTGCTTGAGATTAGATAGTCTACTCAGTTGTAGTCTTTCTTGATCTCACAACAGCTTTCATTCTGCTAGATCATGGGATCCTGCTGAAATATTTAGCTATCCTTTGTAGTTTTTTTCAAGAACTGTCCTGGAGTGGTTTGCCTCCTACCTCTCTGGATATTCTCAGAGTTATTTTGAGTGTTACATTTTTTGTCACATTACTCTCAGAACTCTGGAGTACTAGACAATTCCATCTTGGACTTGTTCTGTTACTACATATTCTAGGTTATCTCGGGAAGAAAGGATTCCATCACTGCTATGCTTATGACATGCTTCTATACCTCTGTTTTTCTTAGATTTCTGAGTCCACCTTGTATTCTGTTATAGGTTACCTTGACTCAAATCACCCATGGATGTTTAGCAATCTGCTCAGAGTTTGTACAAACAAGGTGTTGTGATGATTGTGCCTACCACTTTCAGGTACTCAAATCTGCTACTGTTAAATGCCTTCATTATTAATAGTGGTCACAAGCTTGAATTCATGTCCAAGGTGCACATCCTTACATTATCCTTGATGGCCTAATGATATAGAAGGATCAGGTTTCAAGTCTCCATAAAGTTTGCATGTTTTCATCTAAGGGTATTTGCCAGATGTACAACCTTTTTCCAGCTGATGACCTTGTTGTGATTGTGCATGTCCTAGTTTCATCATGCCTGGACTGTGGTAACACCATGTATCTATGTCTTTTGGACTGTGAACTTAATTTTCTGCAACTAATGCAAAATGTAGTTGTCCAGTTATTAAACTGTACTTCAGATTTTCAGACCAACAAATGACTTTGATTCTTTTGAGTCTACTCTGCCTACCTGTGTGATTATATTTCATTTGTAAAACTCTTGACCTAATTTATCCTGCTGTACTTGCTATCTAACATCTCCCAATTGAAAGAGCTGCTTCTGCCATACTATACCTGTACCCCCCCCCATACACACTGTGACACCCATGGGCTGCTGATAGTTCTTAGTGTGTGATTTCCATAGTCTAGAATCTATTTCCTTGCTTGCTAGACTCAATATGCTTAAAACCTACTACCTAGGTGTCTTGAGGGAGCCTTAGTATTCAGCAAGTTAAAGAGATTCCTTAAGACCTGTTTGTTTCATATAATATTTTAATTGTTTTATTTTGCTCGCTAACACACCTTTAATATATTTAATGGTTTATGTGTTCTTCAACTAATAGATCATTGCTTAACATTAATCATTCACCAACACAAAGAGACTGCATCTTTAAAAACTATGTTAAGGCTTTCAGCTTTGAATACAAAGTACTGTGACAGAGTGACTTTAATTAGCAGTTAAAGCCTGCTGTCAGTTCTTTTGGCTGTCATTGTTTAAAAATCAGTGCTTTCCATGAACTGTGCCTTCTTATTGTTTCAGGCAGGTCAAATGAGTGTTTTCTGGGAAAAAAATATCTCAATTTTAAAAGGTAACTTTGGTTGCCTATTAACAGGGACCCTTGAAATTACTTTATAACTTTTAAACTGATTTTAGGTCTTCCACCCCTGAATACCAATCCTTGTGATAGTTTCTTTTTAAAGACCATGTGTAAAGATTTTCTTTACCATTTATTTTTACTGTACTTGGATTGCCATCAAATAAAGTGGGATTTCTGATTCTAAAGGCATAATTGTTTACCTCTAATATTTTAGTGAAACTATATTTATTACGTTTAATAAACTTGAGTTTATATTTAATTTATGCATGTCCAATTACTTCCTAATTTCATGCCATCTAACAATGCCTTCTGACGATAAAATTGTGGGAAGAAACAGTTTTTTTTGCACAGGCATGTTTCCTGTAGTCTACAGCAGATTTCAAGACAAATGGACACAATAAGAATATTGGAGATTGAAAAGAAAAAAAGTGATATTTTCCATTGCCATTATAGATGTTTTATTTTTTTTCTCCGACGTTGATTGTTTATTCATTCAGTACTTGCTCTTACAATAATGTTCCTGTAATCTGACTTTGTAGTTTTTGTAGTTTTCTCATTTTGTTAAATGTACAACTTTCAGTTTTATTGTCCATGGCCTCAGTCATGGCTAAAAAGTATATTTGGACCAGTCCATTTACCCAGTTAATAAATGAATAAGTAAAAAAAAATAAGCAGTAATATATGCTCTGAATATGGGTATTATGCAATTGTAGTGGTAAGTAAAAAGTATTTTGCAAATGCCTTTGTGCTGTACTGGGAATTATCCTGGCATG
The DNA here is from genome assembly GCF_019279795.1 of Protopterus annectens. NCBI lineage: Eukaryota > Metazoa > Chordata > Ceratodontiformes > Protopteridae > Protopterus > Protopterus annectens. The sequence goes on along the minus strand of NC_056749.1, from coordinate 533,621,531 downwards.
TAATCTTTTGTTAAAAAAACTCTAAATACAGACACTGTTTTCATAATGCCTATTATTTTAAATCACTGTCTTTGTTGTTTTGTCCATGCAGACTATGATAACTTTCTGGTGTAATGCAAATTTGGTATGTAAAATAACGAAGCTATACGTGCTTACAACACCTGACAACAGTGTTTTCAAGGATGGATTACTGTCTTGATTTGGGGTTTCTAATTAGCAGTTATATTTTTTTTCATGGAAAGAGCTGTCCTTTGAAACTGTAAACATTTGCAAACTCATTATTACACTGCTTGTGGTATTGCCATTTAAAACACAAACTTTCTTGCAGCTTGGTATATGGTTTTGCTGCCTGCTCTTGAAATAGCAGAGTGAATTATATTGTAGGCATCCTGCTAATATTACTACTGTATAACTTTTATAATCCTTTACCAATAAAAGTTTGAGTACATCAAAAGTAAATTAATTATCAACACAATTTCTACATCACATTTCAACCATGATTTCTAATTTGGCGACTTATAAACTATGCCTAGAGGAAACATATTTGCCATTTTGATCTGATTTATTTAATTAATTGATGTCGTAATGTTGAATACTGTTTAGAGTATTAATGCAGAACTCAAAGCTCTAATACTAGGGATACTCCATGATGTGTTATTGTTTGAGTTCATCCACTCCAGGCTCCCACACCCAGGAGCATGCATGCCTGATGCCTTTACATGCCATAGCATCAGATGGTGACTATATATGTGACTCTGACTCACAGACTTCACATTTTTTCATCCTGTTCTCATGTTTCACATCCCAGAACTGACTTGTCAGTGAGAAAGTCTCACGTGATGCCTAGATGAAAATCTGTGAAGAGTGAAGAGTTCATACTGTCATCAAATTACTAAGCAAGAGGCAAGCTAGCAATGTATTTGATGCATTGGGAAAGAGGCTGATGTAAAACCTCACCTTATACATCAGTCCTTTGCCACCACGGGTATCAGAGAGAGAAACTCTTGGCTTACGTCACTAGCAGTAGAATGGTAGTAGTTGAGAGTTATCATGCATGATGGTGCTATGTACAGCTGTAGGTTCTAGCCAGAATGTCATCATAGGGTTAGCATGGAAGATGAACATAACTTAACCCTCCTGGAGGTAAAGCCATCCAGCCCTTCCAGGTGATGGGTTCATCCTTTGCTCACATTGCTGAAGGCCACACCATTCTTCTATCTGCACAGGCTACAAGCAGCCCAGAGGAAGAGTGTCTTTAACTGCAACAATAGCAAATGCATTCTAGGTGTTGGCACAGCTCAGTTTTCCACTTGATTGGCTGGAGTTCAAAGCTGACTAGCCTGATCTTGGAGTGCAGTCAACTGAATCAGTTGTCCTCACGTAGAAGTACTCATTGCCAAGGACTCCACAACCAGGGGTTGCCCTGCATATCTAGTGGAATTTATGGTCCAGATCGAGGAGGGCTGCTTGATCATTCATAAGTTCAGATGTAAGTACTAGGTAATCAGTCCACAGATCATTACAAGCCTAACAAAAAAAAAATATATATTCAGATGTTCCCATTATCGTCAAAGAGGGTAAGACAAGCTACACTGGAGCAGGAGAGAATTTGAGGTTGCCCATTCAGTTATCTAGGTTTACCTTGAAGGTGGCAAGGGTGCTACTCTGCTTGATGTGTAGTGAATTTTGTTACAAAGTGAGGAATACATTGGAATATGCATCTTATCACATTGACATATCTTATTTATCTGTTGGTGAAGGTTTAGTTCCTTTAACAATGTTTTTGGTCTGCAAAGAAATAGGAGGTAAAAGAGGATTGCAACTTCCTTGGCTCAAAAGGCTAGACACAAATCTCCACTGTGAAGTGTATAAGAGATTGAGTGCAGAGAGATGGCTGCCTGTCTGTCCTGATAAGTAAGATTTTTAGGCCTCTGATTTTTTTACTGATGAATTTCTAAGGTCTGTTAAGTAGAGTGATGTGTTTAAACAAATACATGCCTAAAGGAGTATTGTATTCAATAATGAGTTAGATAAGATATAAATAATGTGGAATTATGAGTTCTTTGGATCCAAAGGAGATTCCTTTGGAAATTAGATGAACAAGGTAGAAGGCTTTCTGAGCTGCTGCCAAGACAAGATGGTCAAACAATAATGAATTATCAACGAGTCAGCCTATGTGTACAACAGTGACAAACTAGAGGGCTATGTCACTGATATGGAATGTGAAAATGTTTTGTTTACTCAAATGAACTGTACTATATGTTTTCACCTTTAATTTGAGGCCCCTTGTCCTTACACCAATTGTTAACTTGGTCTAACCCATGTTGGAGCAATTATGAGTCAGTGGAACATCAAATAACAGCTATTTTACAGTCATCTGCAGGCTTAGATGAGCATAGGTCAGGAGTGCTGCCATGAAGGTCTGAGAAATTTATGCAAAATAGAAGAGGACGCAACACTGAATTCTTTGGTATGCCACTGGTAACTTTTTTTTCTTTCAGAGACTCTGACTATATGGGTTCTGTCAGACAAAAAGTAAGCTTTCCACTGCACGGTGTAAGGATTTACATTCAAATTTACAAGTCTGTCAATAATGCTTGCATGGAAGTAGTAACAAAGGCCCTGGCCAAGTCCAGATATGCTATATGTACTGCATAATCATTCTCCACTACTTCAGTGACCTTTTCAAAGAACTTAATGACATTAAAGAGGCAGAACCTTCCTACCAGCAATGCAGGCATAGGTTAAAGAGGTTAAGTAGGGGCTCAGTTTGGCCATATTTGGTACAGCTAATTGGGCAATGTGTTATATTATCAGAGCACATGGAAAAGGTGCTCTTAACTTTTGAAAGGGCTGAGAGAACTTGTTCCATGGTAATTAAAGGGGTGGCTGAGATCATGGACTCTGTGGAGTAGCTACAGCTGTGGGTGAAGTAAAATGTGCGCTAAATTTGTCATCTAGAATATAAGCTTCTTCCTTATTATCAGAGTGGGCAGTATTGTTGTGGACTAGTTCTGAACCTTGTTTAGTGTTGGTTCTTAACTTCCTGACAGTTGAGGAAAGATTTGTAGCTATTTTTACCATGGCTTATTTCATTATTCAAGACTTAGACATCAAGTAAATATTTGACACTTGGTGGGATTTTGATTCCATGGCAGAGTACTGTGCAGTTAAGGAATGTGAACTAACGGTGGCCCATCATAGGCCCCTCTTGTCCATGTACCATCTCAGTAGACTCTGTCAGCCATCATCCAGCATGTGCCTGATGCATGCTGATCCCACCACTTGAGAATTTTTATGAGCTTACTTCTTGTGCTGGGTTGGAGGGTCTCCCTTCCACTTTGGCATCTCTGAAGAGTCTGAAGTCCAGAAGAAGGTGTCTCTGAAATAGACTACAACTTCCATCAGGATAAATCCCTTTTTTTGCAGAGATACCCTGGGCCAAGTACTCCTCCACGCAATGATTGTCCCCATTGGGTAAAGGCCATAACAGTATCATGCCTACCTGAAGCCAAAAGTAGCATCATCAAAACTAGTTTAGAAGAATTAAGACAACTACAGCACTGTCATTGTTCGTGTTGGGATGGACAGTCTAGGCAGCTTTTCCCTCCTGGATATGAAACAGATTAAGGTAAGATTATCAAACATCCTAGCAAGTATGAGAAAATTCTCCTGTCACTTTGTATGGTACCTACATATCAATACAACATGTTGTTATTCAGTCAGTGACTAAGGACACTGAATCATAGACAGGGTATGCAGTGTCTGTCAGTCTGGAATGAGATACATAGCCAGCTGGCTGGGCTTCACTTATGTCCCCAGGAAATACAAGTACTGAAGAGGAATTTTCTTTTCTATAAACAACAAAAAAATGAACATATGAAAGATTAAAAATAAAAAATAAAGATGGTTTTGCAGAACGCAAGAAATGCCAACAGTAGATTGGATGATTAAGGGCATATCTTTGCTTTGAGGATGTTGATGTTTGCAGTATTAGGGATACCTGGTTTAAAGAACCAAAAAACTGTGCAGGTTTTATTTTGATTTTATCTGCTGAATACGCACTCTACTCTGTCTTTGTGATGATATTGCAGTGCTTGCTTTTAATCTCCAGTCATTGTTTTAACACTGCAGTCTTCAGTGGTTAGTGTTTCTTGTTTGTTTATCCTTAAAGATACAGGGATAGTGGTAGACAGCAGTGTCATTGTTTTGTATTATATAAGCAAAATTTATTTTAGATGTGGTACATTGCAGCCATAAGGTTTAATTAATGAATTAGAAATTAAATATTTGATTTAAAAATATTTGAAATTGCATTTAAACTTGTGTGTGTGTGTGTGTGTGTGTGTGTGTGTGTGTGTGTGTGTGTGTGTGTGTGTGTGTGTGTGTGTGTGTGTGTCCATGATTGATTACATTTATTTAATTATCCTCTAAGTAAACTATCAATTTAAATTGATGTGCTTTATGAAAGTGCTGAAAAACAGAGAGCCTTTTTGTTGGCTGAAGCAGTCGTCCATTTATAATTGAAATCAAGATGAATTTTTTAAGGATAGTACAGCTTTTTCTCTATGGTTTTAGGAACAGTTTATATTTTGACCAGTGTATTTCTACCAAATTCAGAAAGGCATATTCAGCAGCTCAGTTCATCTAATTCTAAAAGGTATGCCTATTCAGTCCATAGTGTTCATTGTAGTACTGTTTACCTCATCTATTTCTAAAGGGTATGCCTATTCAGTCCATAGTGTTCATTGTAGTACTGTTTACCTCACTGATCCTATTTGGATTGAATACAAATGCTGTGAGCAAGCTGCATGAAACAATGTGAAAAGGTACAATGAAAATTTTTACTAGAAATTCATAGCATTGGAAAATTTGAACTATTGAGAAAGGCTTTAGGACCTGTTATTATTACTTAGAGGTAGCCTCTGTTTTTTCTATAAGGCAGTATCTAATCTGGTTTTGTTTGAAAGATTATCCTGTAAGACACTGTTAGGGAGCTAACTCGAGACTGGAAAAACTAAGATATTGATGAGATAAAGGATGTTATACATATATATATATATATATATATACATATATATATATATATATATATATATATACATATATATATATATATATATATATATATATATATATATATATCATGCAGCACTTCACGCATTTATTGAGATAAGTCATCGACTTAAAAATAGTATGTGTGTGTGTGTGTGTGTGTGTGTGTGTGTGTGTGTGTGTGTGTGTGTGTGTGTGTGTGTGTGTGTGTGTGTGCACGCACATGCATGCAAATATTACAGATAAAGTGAAGTAGGACATACTCATCCTTCATGCTTTTAGGGAATTAGATTACAGGCTTGGCAGTTTGACAATTAAATCTAAGATCCAGAAGCACCTGAACATCTAAATACTGATCTTGGCTATGCCTTACCACCTACTGAGTCATTCTTAAAGGAAGCTAATATTATAGCCTGAAAGCTCCAAAACTATGCTTCTTCATCCTTCAGAAGTTGAACATTGTATCCAGACCTCCATTTGTGAAAGAGGAGCCTTTCCTCCTGCAGGCAAAGTAAACTTGTTTCAACGTGCATTTCTGGAGTTAATCCAATCAAAATCATGCATCTTCAAGGGAGTTACTCAGGATTCTAGAGTACATGACACTGATGATTTTTATCCTTCCCCTAGCCAGACTACATGTATAAGGAAAATACAATGATATCTCACATTATTCTGGACTTAGCATCTACATACTTTGTCCTTTCAAATCCCAGTTCTGGGGTTTGTAAGAAGGGAGATTGGATTGTGGGTGAATCAGATAGCTTGCAGTCTAGGTCCTTCATTCTCCAGTCTGACCCCCTCCAGTCAGTCACCACAAACACTTCAGACATGGCTTGGGGAGCGGTTTCAGAAGTGGTAAAAGTACAAGCTCTGTGAGATCCTGTAGACAAGCAAAACCTCATAAATATCAGAGATGTTGACAGTTATCAATTCTTTGAATGCCTTGAATAATCTTTGGTTCCTCAAGACATTTGCAGGTGTATAAAAACAACTCTACAGTCATATGGCACATAAGCAAACAAAGGGGGTACCAGATCTTTTCTGCCTTTGCAGACTTGCTCTGATAGCCTAGGAGGTAACAACCCAGCTCAGTCTGATTCTTCAGGCTTCATACATTCTTTCAGAGTAAAATTAGAGTACAGATGAGCTTAGCAGAACCAGAACAGACCCCAATGAATGAAAACTTCATTTTGAGTTCTTCCAAGAATTGATCTAAGTTTGAGGAGCACCTCAAGTAAATCTGCTTGCCTCCCATCAGAACAGACAACTAAAGAAATTTTTCTCCAGGACCCCTTGCAAACAAGCCTGGAAAACATATGTTTTTTTCATTTCCATGGAAAGGAAGCAAATATTCTTTTATACTTTCCCCATCTTTCGCACTGATATCCAGGGTTTTCTAAAAATCTAGAAGGACTCTGCAGAACTTATGGTAGTCACTTCCTTTTGGCCAGGGTAACCATGGTTCTCACTTCTTTTTAAGTTTGCCAAGAACTATTCCCACAAACTTCCCCACAGACCAGATTTACTCACTTAGGAAAAGGGGAGTTTGATCCACCCTCAATCTAGAAACTTTTCAACTATTTGCATGAATGATAAAAATTTGAGTTCTTTTAGGCACCTCTTTTTTTTTTGAGGACATTCAGCAGGTTCTAAATAAGGTGAGAAAAACTACTACCAGAAAATCAGATATGTGCAAGTGAAAAAGATTTTCTACTTGGTGCCAGTCAAAGAAACAGGATCCTCTTTAGACCCACTTGCCTCTGGTTCTTGATTATTTTTTTGAGTTACTTGCCAATGGCCTTTCATAATCCTCTGTTAAGGCACATTTACTTACCATTTCTGTATGTCTGTCATTTGACCTCCTCCCTTGAAATAATGATCAAGTTAAACAATTTTTGAAAGATGTGGTACATACTAGCCCACCTAAAAAATAGGTGGCTCCTCCTTGGGACCTGAAAATTCTACTTAAGTTTATTCTGTCTTGATTTGAACCAGTTCATGAGGCTGAATTAGGGTTCTTAATTTAAAAGACTGTTGTAATCATTGCTCTGACATTTTCTCGGAGAGTATCTGAGTTACAAAGTGCTTATAGTGAGTCACTTCTGCCTTGTTTTCCACAGAGACAGGGTTTCTTTGATAACAAATCCTACCTTTGTGCCTAAAGTGGTCTCCAAGCCAGACTATTAATCTCCTAGTTGTCTTTCCTGAACAAAAGAACAAGGAAGAAAAGATCCTTCACACTCTACCTTCACAGTCTAGATGTCCACAAGTAGCTCAAATATTACCTAGACATAACTCATACTTTAAGAAAAGCTGATTAGCTGTTTGTCGCTTATGAAGGTAAGTGGAAAGGACAACCAGTTTTAAAACAATCCATTTTCAGTTGGTTATCTTATGATATTACCTTCTGTTATACTTACAGTAATAAGGCACTTCCAGGCAGGTTTGCATCCCATTCCATAAGGGTTTTGGCTTCTTTGGTTCTTTGGTGGCTTTCTGGAAATGGGTGGACTATGGAAGTGTTCTAGGAACAGTAATGTGGTCTGTTGTACACACATTTACAAAGCACTACAAACTGGATTCCTTCTTTCTGAATAGGCTTTCCTAGGACCGGTCTCCAGGGACTCCAGGAGTCTTTAGTTTATTGGCCTCCTCCCTTTTGTCCTTTTCTTCCTTAAACTACGGTAATTTACCCATATAGCTTAAGTTACTGCAACAGTAAAATCTATGTTTGAACATAGTAAAGTTGTGTAAGTGAAACTTACCATAACAGTTGATGTTCTAACAGATCACTGTTTCAATAGTCTTCTCCCTCCAGCCCCCAATTCATGCTTTTGGTGTAGCCAGTGTGGATCTTTCTACCCTTTTATGTACGTAGTTACTGTTTGGTTTGTTTCTTAGCATTGTTCTTTTGGACTGTTGCCTCCCTCCTGAGCAAAAAATGCTCTGAAGCTTTTCACAAACCAACTGTCTTTTCTATGGAGCTCCGCTTGAACTCCTGACAGAGCGTGTGAAAAACATCCTTAGCTTTTGGAAGCTGGCCAGTTGCAGTAGGGTCAGACTTATATAGCTTAGGCTACTGCAACAGTAATCAATCAGAACATCTACTGCTCTGGTAAGTTTCACTTCAACAACTGCACTGTGCAGTGCATCAAATGTACGGCCTGTGAGTGACTTGTCAGCACACTTTCATTTTGCTTCAGTTCATTTCATTTTCATGAAGGATATATCTTCCTCAGCTGTTACTCAGTAAAATCAACAGCTGGTTAGCAAACATTTTTTCTTCATATATTTCGCTTGGGTATTAATTTTTGACTATTTTTTTTGGGGGGGGGTTACTGAATTCCATTGCCAATTTGTAGAAAACAAATGAGGAATGTAAATAATTATCTTTATTGTAAAGATGCAAGCTTCTTTATTTGGTTTCTTATTTCATACAATGACAACATTAACATGGAAGAGTTTTGCAGTAACCCAAGAATAATGTTTATTTCTATGTTGTGTACTAACAGTTTGTCTTTTAAGGCAGTACTCTGTAGTCCCAGCAAAACCATTATTTGGCATCTGTGGTGAATCTCATTTCATTTATTCAGACATTAATTTTCCACTACTCTCTTTAAAAAAATTTGGGATGTGAGAGCTGAAGACTGTTCTCTGCAAAAAATGTGGTAAGGGGCGGAGACCCTCTTATCTAGGAAATCAGATGCTCACATGCACACCCCCCCACCCCACACACACACACACGAACACGCACACGCAGACGCACATGCACCCACACCCATATACAATCTGGAGTGTTACCAGTCTGATTTTTGGGGTGTGGGAGGAAACCCAATGCCTTGCTGAAAATCAATGCAGCTAAAATGAAGACATGCAAACTCCAAATAGAAGGCACCCCAACCATGAACTAATCCTGAAAACTAACTGCTGCATGGTAGCAAACTAACCACTATGCCCTCTCCTCAATACCCATATGTAAATAAACTATTGTTTTGTATATTCTATTTACATTACAAAATGTGTATGTTTAGACTTAAACTTTAAATAAGTCACCTGGATTGCATTTATGGTTGCAAAAGCATGTGCATGTTTTTGTGATTATATTATTTGATTGCTCTTTCTTAAACTATTTAATTCTGTAATCCTTGTGTAGATTTTCCCCCCTTGGCCTTCTTTCCAAATGTAAAGTAACCCAACTGGACAACCCCTTGAACAAAACTTAAATAAATACATGCATTCTTGAGGTCAGTAAATAGGAACCATTTGTAACTGTTTATAAATATGTAAGATTAATGTTGTTCAGAAGAGGATATGCATAGCCAAATTGAAGTCATTTTTGTTTGCTTTCAGTTTGAAACTACCTAAATTATTTCATTGGCCTGTTTAATTGCAGCAATGCAAAATCCAGAATACAGCAAGAGAATTCTACAAAATCTTTGCAGCTGAAGCAAGAGTGATTCAAAATTTTGGTCAAGTAATTGAGTAAGTGCTTTTCATGTCATACATATTTATAAATGAAAGGACATGGCTGATATTTATAAAATCTGCATTATAATAAATAGCTGTTTTGCCCAGTAGTTTGAGATGAAGTGTGATATCATGTGTTTAGAAATCAGTCATTATACATGCTTTACTAACGTTCAGAAATGGAGAAGGTCATATTATGGATACTTCAGACAGTTTCATGATTATTTTTTTTTCATTGGCATGAAATTACTGATATAGTTCCCAGTGGCAGATTGTGTACCTTGGGCCCTGGGCTGTTTTCAAACCCATTTTAGGACCATGCATAAATGCATGTGTTATCTTGGATTCACTTTTCTGTTTGTTTCAAATTATATTTCTTGTTTAACACAGCAACATTTTTAGAGTGTGCTTTACATTTGTAGTTTTTATCATTTTTTCCAGTAAGCAGTGAACATACCTCTCAACCATACCAAATCTCTTGTTTATTGCAAGTTTTTGAGGTCCAAATGATGGGGTGCTACGATTCCTGAGTGGCACCCCTTAATTTCTGAGCGTTTTTTTCCCCCGTCTTTTTTCCGGACTGATATTATCGCATGGAGGCATGCACAGTGATGTCAGCTCCATAAGCAGCCTGCACCAGGCTCAGGCACTAGTCTATAATGACTCAAAGAAGCAGCGCTGCCTACTTACTTATCTTTTTCTGCAAATGGCAGGCCCCAGACAGTAATACTATCAGTGTTTTTTAAATGCAGAGCCTGCAGCAGTAGACAGTGGGTTCAGTAGACCCGACCCGTTGTTTTTTCCCTTATGCCTGTCCTCAGTGTCCTGTTTCAGCAGCTGGACTGGATTTCTAAGGGTAACAGCCCGCGCACGGTGGCAAATATGAAATACAGAGTTTCCAGACCCAGGTTTTCTGGCTTGAGTAGTGGTGAGTGCCGTGGTGGTATTTTTAACCATTTCTTACCCTTGCCCACATGTCATATATATGATGATCATTGTATGGTACCTAAACTGTCAGAAGAACAGAATAGTGCTTGCTTTGCTTACGAAATCTGTAATGTGCAGTCTGCAGTGTCAGTGTGGTTATTATTGCTTAATTATTAAGTGCCAAAGGGGTAGCATGGGCCATGGCATGCATTTGGGGCAGCAGTAGTAAAAGAGACTGAATATAAATAATATAAAATATAGATTTACTGGTCGTCTCCCATACCTCCGCAGGCTGTGTGCCAAAATATGATGTCCTGGTACTGGAAAGAACTGACAGACTATTTTTACTTGCATGCATTTATGTAATTAAAAAAAGTTGTCCTCGAAGGTTGCTCCTTCAAGTAAGTGTTAAAGGAAAGCCACAAATGCTGTCAGTGTGGATATTCTGCAATGTGTGATGATGGGGGAGTACTAGCATTCAGAATGGAGAACAGTTGTTTATGTACAGAATGTGGAATGGTTTATTCCATTAAGAATGGGGAACAGTTATTATTAATTCTAATTCACCATAGGTTTGGCAGTGCAAAGTGTGAGTTCACACAGGCA
>NC_056749.1:533600476-533605476 GCF_019279795.1 Protopterus annectens | reverse complement strand
TGAAGGAAATCAGACCAAAAAATCAGGCAAGACTCAAAAGTCTACTTCATCGGCTCCAGTGTCTGAGCTGACAAGCAGCACCAAACATGATGCTTTTTTGGTTAAAAAAGTTGTCGGAGCCGAAAAACATGGTTCTCCCTCAGCTCTGTCTGTCTCATCAGAGCCATTGCAGAGCTGAAAGAGGAGCTGGTCACCATTCTTGAAGCCTGTTCACTCAGTGCTTGTGTCTCCTTTATTACAGTCGGTGGCAGGTAGCCACAAGTCTTCCAGTCATTGCTCTAGATCCTCCAGGTTATTGGATGATGACGTGGAACGGGTAGTGAAGAGGTTGTTTCAGACCCGGGCCCTAGCTGAAATTCTTTTGAACCCAGACCATTGGATCTTGGAGCCAACAATGGTACCTTCTACTATGCCTATTCCTCCTCCAACTCGAACGATTTTGGAGCCAGAGAGTATGGAAGTCGATTGTGCTGGATCCACTGGAGCCAGTAGTCACTACTGATATTTTGGCTCTGATGTCTGCTCTGGTTTCTTCGATACTTTCATTCATTGAGGGACCTGGGGGCCAACACTCCCTGATTGGCTCCGGGGGGGGGGGGAGTCAAGTTGGACCCTTGTCCAAACCAGCTCTCCCACTCGGGGCCTCGGCACAAGTGAGTTTGGCTCCAACATCAGCCTCGGAGCCACTCTCCTTGGTGCCGAGGAGATCTCCTGGCATCTCGCGGCTGGAGTCTTTTTCATCCCAGGACCAGGTTCCTTCGAGGTGATGCAGAGTGTACTCTCAAATGAGTCTGCTCCACCTTCGGCTCCAGTCTCTCTTCCCCCTAAGGGACCGGTGTCCACCTCTTCATTACCTCTCCATCACACATAGACTAGAGAGCCAGTGCCCCAGGAAGCCACTGTGGGTGGATCCTCCTCTTCCGATATCTCCCCAGAACATCCCCCTGAGGAGGTCCCTCAGAAGAGTCAGTGTAAGAGGAAGCACATAGACTCCCCTGAGTCCGTCACTTCTGATACCAACTTAGAGGATTCAGAAGGGTCTCCAAGGTCACCCTCTGAGGATGTCTCTTTTTCAGACATCCTGGAGATCCTTAAACAGGGGGGTGGCTGGAAGACCCTTTCCCCTTCTGAAGATGAGTCGGTATACCTGGAGGCATTTGGCTCTCGCGCCTCCAGCTCTTGGGTGTCTCCACCTTTTGACCCTGTCCTGTATTTGGTGAGCCAGAAGGTGTGGGACTCTTCAGACTCAGTGGACCCCGTTCCACAGAGGCCTAATAAGTTCATTACTGCCCTGGAAGATAGGCAGTATTTAACTAAAGGGGTTCCTGTAGATGCAATGGTGGTGGCAGTGGCCACAAAAAAGGAGTTAGCTGAAACTTCTGTATCTGTTAGTCCACAGAACGAGGATTCTCATATCAATGGACAGGTAAGGGTAGAGTATGTTCTCCTCAGCTACTTTTACTTTACAGTCGCTGAATTATGTGTCGCATTTCATGTGACTTCAGAGGGATCTCCTAAACGAGCTACGAGATGCCCTGCGAGGTGCTACAGCCCAAGACTTAACTTATAAGGTTAACTCCCAGCTTGCAACCTTAACCTCCATATCTAATTCCTCCATGCGGCTCATATCTTATGCAGCCAATGGAGCGAGCAGGGCAGGAGGCACAGGAATAGGTCTTTGTAGACATTCCTGGATGCACCTTTGTGAGTTTGCCGAACCCTTACGTTCTTTCTTTATTGTCACTCCCTTTGATGGCTCGTCATTGTTCAGGCCTACAGTAAAAGAAACTCTCACCAGAAGCCAACAAGATGGTAAGACTCTGTCTGCTGTTGGAGTCAGTTTTTCTGCCCCTTACCAAACCTTATCCTAAAGGTCAAAAGGGTGGAAATATGTGGTTCCATAAATCCAAAGGAGCCTTATCTGACACTCATGGTGATCCTTCCCCCAGGGGCAGAGGGGGAAACAACAGAAGACATCATCCACACGGCAGAGGAGGTCTGCACATCCAGAGAGACCAAGATACATTCTCTGGTAGGCTCTTTCAGCACTCCTGAAAGCAGGCCCACCTTTCCACCTCTGGAGGCAGTTGGGGGGAGAATATCGCTGTACCCAGAAGCCTGGCTGAATTTGACTCAAGACAAATAGGTACAGTCCATTATATCCAGAGGATACAACATCCCTTTCCAATGTACACTTCAGCCACCAAAGTCTATCCCAGAAATTCCACCCAGTCAGAGGGATCAAGCAACACTAGAAATACAAAAGTTGCTAAAAAAAGAGTCATCCAAGAAGTCCCTGCATACCAACTAGGATCCGGAATTTACTCAAGGTTCTTGTTGGTTCCAAAAAAGACAGGGGACTGGAGACCCATATTGGATCTCAGCAGACTAAACAAGTCGGTGAAAAAGTCAAAGTTCCGGATGGTAAAACTACAGTCCATATTCCCGTTTCTGGGAAAAGACAGTTGGATGTGCTCATTAGATCTTCAGGATGCGTACTACCACATAAAGATGGACATGCGCTCAAGAAGATTTCTACGCTTCAGTCTGTGAGCTAGTCATTACCAGTTCAGAGCTCTGCCCTTTGGACTCACCACAGCCCACTGGGTATTTATCAAATGCATGGCAGTAGTCACAGCTCATCTGAGATGTCAAGGATTCCAGGTGTTTCCATACTTAGACGACTGGCTCCTAACTGCCACTACCAATCAACTACTGATCAAAGCAAGAGACTACATCATCCATCTCTTCTCAAAACTAGGCATTACTATAAATACAGAAAAATCTGCCTTGTTGCCATTACGGCATATTACATTCATTATTGCAGATTTAAATACAAATGACATGTGGGCAAGGCCATCTCAAGAAAGGATACAGATGCTACGCAGTCAAGTGATTATTTTACTCAACAAGAACAGAGTACGGGCAAGATTTGTGCTGAAAGTCCTAGGCACTATTGCAGTGACAATAACACTACTTCCCATGGCACAACTTCACATGAGAATACTGCAGTGACTACTCTTCACCCAATGGTCCATGCAGGAATTACCCATGTCTCACGAAATTTTCATAACTCACTCTTGCAAGAAGTACCTACTTTGGTGAGTTCAGTCCACTCAGGTAACAATGAGCAGACCATTTGTACTTCCTCAACCTATCGCTACAGTAACCACAGATGCGTCCCAGATAGGGTGGAGGCATTATCTGGGACAGATGGTCCAAGGAGTTTGGAAAGATCACAAGTACCATTTGCATATCAGTGTCCTAGAGCTGAGGGTCATGCTTCTGATGTTGCAAGCACTTCAGGACTCTCTTCCCATGGAGACTATTGCAATTCAGACAGACAATATGTCGGTGGTATGGTACATCAACAAACAGGGGTGAACCAGATCCTACCCTCTATGTCAAGAGGCTCAGAGAGTATGGCAATGGGTAATATCTTCTCAACGCTTTCTGACAGCAAAGCATATCCCAGGGAAATCCAACGTTATAGCAGACAGGATAAGCAGAGCGATTCTCATGCTTCACGAGTGGTCCCTCAGTCAGGCAGTTGCGAATCAAATTTTTCACAAATGGGGCCAGCCTTGCTATGACCTTTTTGCCACTCCCTTCAGTTCCAAATGCAGCAACTACTTTGCCCTAATTTCCCCTCTGGAAGAGTCACCAAGGGATACACTGGTTCATGATTGGTCCCTGGGTCTTCTTTATGCCTTTCCTACATTTCCTTTGATTCCAAAGGTTATGCAGAAAGCAAAGTTGTTGAGTCACAGGTTAATTCTCATTGCGCCATACTGGCCTCATCAGATTTGGTTCCCCTTCCTTTGGCTCTACCTTCAGGATGACCCACGGATCCTGGACCCAGTGCCAGATCTTCTGATGCATCAGTCAGGAATGCTCAATCCTGCACTCCACACGCTCAAGCTGACAGCTTGGCGGCTCCACTTCCACTCTTAGCCAGGCTTCCGGAATTGTCCCCTGCAGTTCGTTACATTCTAGTCTCTTCGCACAAGCAGGCGACTAGGAATTTCTATGCAAGCAAATGGAAGAGGTTCTCTTGTTGGGCTGACAAAACACATATCGATCCTTTTACAGCATCTATACCTGTAATCCTAGAATTTCTAACAGAAACCTTTAATCAAGGGGCAGCAGCAGCCACTATCCAAGTTCAGTTAGCTGATATTTCTAATTATCATGTGGGAGAATCAGGATATAGTCTAATGTCTTATAGACTATGCAAAGCCTTCCTAAAAGGTACCTTTCTGTTAAGACCTCCCTTCAGAGAACCTCCTCCTCCTTGGACTTCAATCTAGTATTTTCATCTTTGAGTCTGCCCTCTTTTGAACCAGCATCATCTTGTTCATTAAAATTTTTATCTTGGAAAACAATCTTCCTGACAGCAATTACTTCAGCCAGAAGAGTATCAGAGTTGCAAGCCTTGTCTATCCGTTCACCTTATTTGATCTTCCATAAAGATAGAGTTTCCCTCAGAACAAATCCTTCCTTCTTACCAAATGTTTGTTCTCGAGCCAATTTAAACCGGAATGTAGAATTACCAGTGTTTTTTCCAAACTATGGCAACAAGGCAGAGTATAATCTCCAACAACTGGATGTGCATAGACAGTTACATTTTTACTTGCAGAGGACAAAACAATTTAGAAAGTCAGACCAATTGTTTGTCTCCTATTCAGAAAATAAAAAAGGTTTGGCAATCTCAAAAGTTACTTTGTCCAAATGGCTTACTGAAACCATCACATATGTCTATAATTCCCACAATAAGGAACCACCGGGGAAAATCAAAGGGCATTCAACTAGAGCAGTATCTACCTCCATTGCCTTCCAATCCAGACTTCCACTCGATTCAATTTGTGCTGCTGCTACATGGGTGAACCCTCATACCTTTATTACTCATTACAAAGTAGATGTGGCCTCCAGGAACAAGGCATCCTTTGGTTCCACTGTCCTGAGGAGTTTATTCCCTTGAGCCACCCAAGAAAAAGGTG